>NW_016913209.1:203596-230812 GCF_001483705.2 Eufriesea mexicana | reverse complement strand
TTCCGTGCCGCTCGGAATTTTTATCAGGGTCCACGTTGCCTAGTCCAGGACTTACTTCTTCACCCTGTGGTTCATTTTTTGGGCTCGGTTTATTTTAGCTGGCTCTACGTTTGTGATACTTGGACGACGAGGAAGGCAGAGATGAGAGTTTAGCTCAGAAAGTTTGTTAACTGAGATACGAAGTGGAAATTTCTTGAAATTAATCGTCGATTTTGACTGTTCACGTGGTGCATTTGATTAGTTAGACTGGGCACAAGTATAAAATACTTCTTCCTATTGAGAGTTTCGTTGATTGTACGTTGGAAAGGGGTTGAGGTGGTTTTTGCAAGAATTTTTCTAGACAATTGTCTCGAACATTGTTCCAAGAAATTCCTCATTCATACCTCGCTACCCTCTCATTGTTTCTTGTCCAAGCGACTCGTTAAGCTCAGAAACGTTTAATCGAGGAAATACTCAGGACGAGTTCGTCCTCTGATGAGCAGTGGCCATAAAATCAATTCAATGGTTCCAGGATCGATTGGTTCATTGTTCCAGCTCCTAGAAACCAGTAATTAACGCTAGCCAAGGAAGATTTCCCTTTCCCAGCAGTTTCATGGTTACTTGGACCTATCTTCACAGCTTCTTTTCACAGTTCCCTATTTTTCTTTCTTATTCTTTAAATTATTTTATTTAATTCAAGGAAGCCTCTTTTTAGCTTCTGTTTAGCTTCTGAGACCTGCAAGTCTCTTTTTGTTTGCAATTTTTCTTCCTTTTTGAATTTTATTTATTTCATAGTCTTCACTTCGTGATCAATGTGCTTTGGGAATGTATTCTTTTGGATACATCTCTGTTTGTTTAGCTTCTAAGCCCTGGAAATCTTCTTCTGTTTAGTTTCTGGGACCTGGAACTCTATTTTTGTTTGGCTTCTGAGACCTGAAAGTTTCTTTCTATTTACTACCTTCAGAAATTAGGAAAGGATGAGGCAAAGAAACGAGGAAAAGACTCTTTCAATCAGAGTACTTGTATCATACCTCACTCTCTGTTCAAAGTCTCCCCCCAAAGTTCTATTTAACTTGGTCCTCGATCTGCCATTTCGGACGAATTGAAAGTAGGAGAACTTAGAGAAAGTTGCTCAATGCAGGACGCTTCTTTCACGTTCTTTCTACTTTCAGCCTGCTTAATACCCACCCCTTATTTCTTCTCTTTTTCGCGGTTGCACACGTTGGGTTCTTAAATTTCCAGTCCCGCGGAAGCCCGACGGAGCCGTTCATTTTTTCGACGCGAAAAAACTTTTCGTTCGAGTTCATCCGCTTACGGTACGCTTCCTTCGGCCGATTTTCAGCTCGCTTTGCTTCCAAAACTTCTTCCCTTCCTCATTTCCCCGATCCACATCTTTCATCCGCGCGCTAATAATCCGTCTTGCTGCAGTTGTTGCGCGGAGTACCCTTCGTGTATTCATGGACGCTCTATTTGCAGGTATTTCAAGAGAAATGGAAATTTCATTTGTCCAAAGTCTAGAAAAATGATTTTCACTGTTATCTCGATCCTGAGAGCATCGTGTCATTTCCTCTATCGAAGTGTACTTTCTCCTTTAAAATATCTAGACCTTCGAACGAATACAAAGACAGTATTACCAATACACGATCATGGTTTATTAGTATAGTCTGCAATTTTAGTAGTTTAAAGTAATTTTAAATAATTTATAATTGAAATTTTGGTAGGGAATTTTGTGAAGAAATAACAATGATTCTGATTTCGAAAGGAGTATAAAGACACTATCACCAATATCTATACAAGCATAATTTATAATTTAAAAAATATAGAACAATTCCTAATTTATATGATACACCGGAAGAGTTCTCTTCCCTAAAATTCCAAAACTTTCATAAAACTGTCCCGATTGAAGAAATCCGTGAACCACGGACAGCTTGAGGCATCTAAAACCTTCCATTTCTTCCGCATCAGAGACTTTCACCGGGTGAAAAGAGAGTAAACCGCATTTTCTCGTACAAACTCTAACCATCGTGTTTTTCCTTTTTCGATCCCGCATCGGGACGCATCGAAGGAGATCCAGCCATGTTCCCGCGAGTGTAAATATTTAGAACAGGAAAATTCAGCTAACAGGGATATGCAAACGGTAAACGCACGGGAATAAAGTCGAGGTGAGAGCGATGCGGCGCGCGACTCCGCTGTCCGCCATCTTGTCACGCGCCGCCATGTCGCTCAAAGGAGCGAACGAGCTTATCGCGAGCCTGGATCGCGCGTTAAAAAGGTAAATCTCGACGGTACGTGCACCGTGTTTGTTCTTCCTGTTTTTCCAACCGTTTCACCCCGAATTTTTTCGCCTTCCTTTTCGCTCTCTCGTTTTAAGGCGCACAAGCACCGCTTCGATTCCATCCGTCGACCGAGTTTCCAGCCACTCCGTCTCCTTCGTTTAACAACGAGCCAAGGGAATCGCGAGGAACAGCTACGTCGTTGTCGTTTTACGTTCCTTCGTTCCTGTTTCGACCAACCAGAGTTCCTGAACGTCGAGGCGTCGGCGCGGAAATCGAATTAGCAATATCGCGAGTTGCTGGAGGCAGTCGAGAGAATGGAAACGAAATTTTATTCCTCCCTTTTTTTTCCCCCCCTCTTCCATGGACCAACTTTTTTTTACAGCGTCGAGAGCGCGGAATTGGATTAATATTACTTCGAATTCTGCAGGTAGAAAAGGTTGTTAGAATAAATTCGCAATTTTTATCTCCCTTCGCTGGGTTCTTCCTGTGCCCGAATTTTATTGGTTTCATGTCGGCGAAGTGGTTGATGTAATTTCTGGAATTTTCGACGTCTCTGAAGGATGGAATAATTTTCGAATCGATCTCAACGATGTGCATCTTTGTTTTCTTTGTGTTCCATGCGATCAGGATAGACAGAGGCAAGCAAGCTAATTTATGGATCAGGTACCTCGCTGTTTTCAGGTCGTTGTGTTCCTTCCGAAATGAGATTCTGTATTATTGCGTGTTATATTAATACTAGTGTTATATTATAATTATTCGCATTGTACTAGATGCGAATTTAATTATTCGTAGGAGTCCTGACCGAACCGTCTCCAAAGATGGAACCCAACCTGGTAACCATTAGGATTGACTATAGCATTGACTCAAATAACAATTAGGAATTTCGTGCGATATTCAAAATTTTCGGGAAACATTCACGTTTGATTTTTCTTTAAAGCTTTACATTCACACTCGTTAAATTTTCGATAATATCGATATTTGCAGAGCTGTGTAATTATTCTGGTAAAAAGGCAAGATGAGTTAGCAATTGAATAAATTCCAAATCGGAAATAAAAATGAAATAATGCATATTTTAACAATTGGAAAAATGAAGGGATTTGTAAATTATCGTAGAATGTTGGAATTTCGTGTTCCACGAATGTATTTGCATGTTTGTATATTGTTAAGCACTTGTTTACTGCTGTTTCCAGCGTGTGCTAAGATCAATATGAGCCACCAGGTCCTGGCAGCCTATCAATATTCCAAGATGCATCAATCGTGGGAACAGACACGATTCCTATATTAGGAACACGCAGCAGTTATTCAATCATCATCAGTTATGCTACCACCGTACGAACATTCGAATTCAATTTATAATTGCAAGGTAATACAGAACACACTGAATTTTTCTCTATTCTACATTGCTAATTAAGTTCAATAAGTAATTATTAAGTAAAAGAGAATTAACTTCCTTCAATAACAATAATGATCCTTTTATGGACTTTAACATCGAACAATGCACTAAAGTGACACAAATTTTTCAAAAATATTCACTTATTTTAAATAAAATCGATAAAATAATCAAACAAATTTCTTTTCCAATGATCCCTCTAAGAATTGCTATACTAATAATCTAGCAATTCTTAGAGGGATCATTGAAAAAGAAATTTGTTTGATTATTTTATCGATTTTATTTAAAATAAGTGAATATTTTTGAAAAATTTGTGTCACTATAGTGCATTGTTTGCACTTTTATTTTGCACTTTCAAATTAAATATTCTGGTCATTTTAGATTAATTATTTTATTAAAAAAATAATAATTAATAATGAAAATTAACAAACAAATTAACAATTTTATTCAAACTTCTATAAACCTACAAACAAGAGATATTCTATAAACCTTCACCTTCTATTAAAGAGAAATTCAGTGATAGAATTTTAAAAAATTGTTTCCTTTTACATATTTTAATTCCTCAGTGTCTGCAGAATATGTAGTTAAAAGGCAATTTGAAAATTTGTATAATTTGGCTGAAAGAAGAAGCAACGTTTTCACTGCTTTCTTTCATTCTTCTGCCTTTTCATAAAATCAAACATACTTCAAAACGTCGGCTGGAAACTTCGGATTAACGAGTTTCCCTTCAGCCATTTCTCGAGGAAATCTCGTTTTCGATCGTCAGAGGCTCGGCTGCGGCTCCAGGCAATTCCTTCGCGCGTCATGAGAAGAGTCTTCCTTGACATGCACCTCGGTAAATTCGCGTGTTGCGAGGAACCACCTTCGAGGATTTCGCTGTTCGCGGGAATAACGCGTGGGAAATCGAATTTTTCCCGAATCTTCCCTTATTCTGGGCTGTCAACAGGCCTTTCAAAGTCACGCAATCACCAAAATATTCCCTGTTCATCCATCTTTGTATCTTCCTTGGCAATTACATTTTTCCTTTATAAAAGTGTCTCTTTGTGTCGTTCAGTTTGCAGAAGCCTAGTCATCGAGTCATCTCTGTAGTGTACACTCAAAATTACCAAAATATTTCCTATTTTCCTCCATCCTTCATTTATCCAATTTCATATCCTCCTTAGGAACTTGATTTTTCCTTAATAGAGCTATTATTTCTGTCTCTGTGGTATTCAGTTTGCAGAAGCTTAGTCAACAAGCTAGCTCTGTAGTGTACACTTGAGACCAGCAAAATATGCTGATGTTTTTCCCTGTTTTTCCTTCATCTTTCATTCATCTACCTCCATATCTACCTTACAGACTTGATCTTCCCTGGAAAGAATTATTATTTTTGCTTTGGTGCTGTTTAGCTTGCAGAAGCCTAGTCAACAAATCATCTTTGCACTCTACATTCAGAATTACTAAAATATTTCCTGTTTTTCTTTCATCTTTCATCTACTGACTTTCATATCTTGCTTACAAACTTGATCTTTCCTAAATAGAACTATTATTCCTGCCTTTGCGCTGTTCAGTTTGCAAAAGCCTAGTCAACTAGTCATTTCTATAGTGCACATTTAAAATAACCCAAATATTCTCTGTTTTTCTTCATCTTTCATTTTTTCATCATCACAACTTCCTTGCAAATTGCATTTCCCCTCTATAAAACTATTCTTTATGTTCCTTTATCGTTTAGCTTGCAAAAGCTAAGTGAACAAGTCTCATCTGTGCACACTGCACTCAAAATCACTAAAATCCTCCCTGTTCTTTCATCCATCTCAATATCTAGCTTGAAAACCTGCCCAGAAAACCATGCTTCTCCATCCTCGAGTACATTATCCCAGCTGCAGCGAGCTGCCTCATCCACCTCGTCATTTACCATCCCATCAGCATGGTCATCAGGATTCCCTATTACTTGCCTCGTCCTTAACAACACCGTATCCCGGCCAGCTTAATTCACTTGTATTCCAGCTGAGAACTCCGACAGCCTCGTCTCTCGCTGCTCCATATCCGTACACACACGTGTAGGCATATACACCCGGCGGAAGAAGGCGATCAGAATTCGAGACACGGCTCCGGCACTCGATCGATCCTCCTCCGCGTCGGCTGCGAAAAAAGCGTCCAATTAGACCGTCCCGGAGTGCGAATTCGTGTCGGCAGATTTCGCGGAATCGGAGAAGAAATAACCCCGCGAAGGCTGTAGAGACACGGCTGCACACACAGAGGTGAACATGCCGAGGACTGCACGTGTGCGCTGCAACCCGCTAGCACTTCCCTGTACGTTGAACTATCGATCCTTTCGGGGCGGACCGCTCGCGCCCTCGCCTCTTCCGCTTTGTCCCGCGTCGAGACCATTCGTTCGTCGACTTTGCGAAACTCTTTCACCGGTTTCGTGTCCCTGATTTTTTCCCTTCCTCCGTTTACCGCCTCTGTCTCGCTGAAGGATCGCAACCGAGGCAGATGGCGCCACCGGGCCTGGTCATTTAACCCTTTACAGGACTAGGCATGCCATCTCAGGCAGGAATTACGTTGGACCCTCGGGACGCATGTCCGTGCAGTTTCGGATGTTGGACAAGTTCGTGGATTTGGAGGTTAGGAAAAATGGCGAGGAAGATGTGCCCAGCTCGGTCGTCGAATCGATCGACGAACGAAAAATGGAGATTTATTTCGAGTAGCAGGAAGGTGTGCTTTCGAGACGGTATTTAAATAGGTGGGATAGTACAGCCGATTATAACGGGTGTCCGAAATACACGTAAGAAGCAATTTCGATAGGGAACGCAGGTTTTAAATTAAAAATTGCAAATATTGTTTGATAATGAAGACACTAATAACAAATAATAATAATAATAATACATTAATAATAAGAAAGACTAATAATAATAATAACTCTTTTTACTATTATTATTAATATTAATAATATTATTATACTGTTATATTATAGTATTATAATTATAATACTATTATTAATAATAATAATTGTTCTTCATTTTTACAACCCTGCATGTTGTTTTTAACAACCCCCAGCTGTCATCTCGCGGTCTATTTATTTCGTTGGCAATATTTTGCCGCACAAATGGCGCGAAATTCAAATTACGTGCGAATTTTGGAACACCCTATACAAATTTGGTCCCCGTTAAAGTACCTTAAAAATAATTTAAGCTTACGGAACACTACTTAAACACTTGGGAAATGAGAAAAATTTGAAAAATTCGCAATTCGCGAAGCATTGAACTGAAAATCAGAAAATGGCTATCGTTTTATGAAAGTATAAAGGAGAATAGATAGTCCATTATAATCGATAATGCACTTGTTAAGTGAAATATTTCCAAACAATTACTACTGTTAGGAACAATTACGAGTGTTTTGTCTAAAATTCGTACAGAGACTCGGAAAATTCTCGTATCGAGTGGCGAAAGGGTCAATAAGAGCTGGTTTTGCAGGGCTTAACAACGGGAGATGGGTTAGATACTTGGACGTGGAAAAAGGGCTTTTGCAACGGATTGTAAGCCAGAAGCAACGGGTTTCCGCGGGATTTTTCTGTTGTTCCAAACACATTTGGTTAATCCTTCAATCTCGACGCATCAATGGCGGAATACGCAATGCTGTTAGCACGTGTATGCTAGGAAATAATATCCATCCTCTACCGTGACTCGAATATTCTCGTTCGCTGAATTTAAATTGAAACAAATACGGAAACAATTTAAGAGTGGGCGATTTTTATCGAATTAAACACCCCATCTCCCACTACCAAATTTAAAAAATAATAATTATTACCAAAATTATAATTCGCGATTTTCAACTCGTTCACGATGTATTACAACAAATTGTAATCTAGGTGCACTAAAAATGGGAGAAATAAAACAGGAATACAATGAACAAAATAAAATGAAAAAGGACAGCTCTCTTTTGTATCAGAGAAATGAATGTGGTTTAGAATGCATTTCATATATCACAAATTTATGGTTGTTGTAAGGTAAAATTTCCATATTTATTTTGGAAACTATAAACTATTTTGTCCTGTAAAATTTCGAAGATCAATATTATTAATATTCTTCGTTCGAATTGCGTGCTGTAGTATGTATTCCATTTATCAGAAATTTATGGTTGTGTTGTAAGGAAAAATTTCCATATTCATTTTGGAAACACTGTCCTGTAAAACCTCGAAGATCAATATTCTCGTTATTATTATACATTTAAATTGCTTAATTTTTGCACGAATATAAAATCAATTTTCATCGTCATTTTGTTATATATATTTATATTATTCGCATTAATAAATAAGCTAGAATTTTTCGAAACTGTGATATACGTGGAACGAAGATAAATAAATTGGAATAAAAATGTGATCTTGCTGATCCAGAAATTAATTAATTTTTCACATAAATTTGAGTGAAACTGTGTAATAAGGGATATAGGAAGAAAATCTTTACTGGGATATTTAAAAATTCATCAGGAAATTTCTGTAATTCTATTACATTAATATTCCCCATAGTTTCGGATTTGGAATCTCGGTTTTAAGCAGCTCATCGTCACCTTTTGTTATATATATTTATATTATTCGTATTAATAAATAAGCTAGAATTTTTCGAAACTGTGATATACGTGGAACGAAGATAAATAAATTGGAATAAAAATGTGATCTTGCTGATCCAGAAATTAATTAATTTTTCACATAAATTTGAGTGAAACTGTGTAATAAGGGATATAGGAAGAAAATCTTTACTGGGATATTTAAAAATTCATCAGGAAATTTCTGTAATTCTATTACATTAATATTCCCCATAGTTTCGGATTTAGAATCTCGGTTTTAAGCAGCTCTCGACGTTATTCATATCCAATACTTCGCCTTTATCACCGATTTTCCCGGATTATTACACTTCGATTCGTTCCATTTTCCATTTAAAACTGGTGGATTTGTTTTATATTTGTCTTCGTTGCCTCCTCCGGAATCCCGCTGATAGAAGCCAGCCGATATCGGAGTTCGATTCTTCCACGTTTCCACGATTCTTTCGTCAAAGCGGCAAACAGATAATAATATCATTGGGAGCCAGATCGAGTTTGACTGATCGAATGTCACTGGAACGAGAGATCCTGCTTCTCTAACAGGAACTCTTCCCAGACTCTCTTCCCTTGTTTCGTCCATTTTTGCACTTCACTGGTAACCAGTAAACGAATACACGTTTCTATCTTCCTCATATTTAATTTTTCCATGCTGATATTTAATCTTTTTACTATAGTGGGCATCCCTCCCATAGAGTACATGTACTTAATACTTTAATTCATAATAATGTCAAGAATTGTCATGTTCTTGACAATATACATATTCCATCCATATTTATATTATATAATTTATATTTTTACATACAAATTATATTTTAGACATGATTATATTTTTAGAGATGAAATATTTTTATATTAAAGCAGGGGGAATCATGTTTATGCAAATATGAATAATTTTCAAATTTTAATCCGCCATATTGGATCTGATAATTGGAATTTTTTAATTTTTACTTTAGATTCGAAAGCAGGGATTCTCAACTACGAGATATAGTGAAAATTAATAAAAATCCTCGGAGTTTTTGATTTTTGGACAGGTTGGTTAGATTAGGTTAGGTTGGTACGCTCCTGGACCATTGTGTACAGTGACAAAAATGGAGACATTAGGATCCTGAAGCCTTTAACATTCGGAGTTAATTTTCTTTTGAAGAAGAAAAGAGAAAAAATTAAAACTGACCATCGCAATAGTGTTTGCACTATTTAGCACTATTTAATATTTTTTGGCTCAATTTTTATGGTCGATGACTATAAGCACACTCATGTGTAGATGGTGCTCTGGGATAATTATTTAGAAGAAGAAAAAAGAGAAAAGGAAAAACTAACCATCGCAATAGTGTTTGCATTATTTAGCATTATTTAATAATTTTTGGCTCAATTTTTGTGGACGATGACTATAATCACACGTCATGCGTACATGGTGTCCAGTGACTTATAGTATACCTATACTAGTTACCCATAGTATCAAAAGGGTTAATTTTCAATTGTCATAACGCACATTCAATTCTAATACTCATATTAATTCTATTTCTCAGTTCC
Organism: Eufriesea mexicana; assembly: GCF_001483705.2. Classification (NCBI taxonomy): domain Eukaryota; kingdom Metazoa; phylum Arthropoda; class Insecta; order Hymenoptera; family Apidae; genus Eufriesea; species Eufriesea mexicana. The sequence continues at coordinate 221,059 of NW_016913209.1, read as the reverse complement.
TTTTTATTTTACACTTCTTCATATATTTTTCATTTATTCTACTTTCATTTATTTGGAAATTAGAGTTCCAGAAAATTCATTGAATATTCAACAGATTTATTTTAACAGATTAGATTCGTTTTTCGTGTATTAGTTGTCAGGGTGGATTCATTTTAATAGAGTATTAATAAATTATTGGCGAGTCGGATTAATCCCTGGGAATTAAATTTGCTCGGGATTTCGAGGATATAAATCAGAAATTTCCTTTTTTGGTATTTGTATCTTATTTCGTACGGATCATGGTTTATTATGGTCGTTTTTTTTCGTGTTTTATTCGAGACGAGGAAAGGTAATATTTCTCTCTTCTTTATTTCTCCTTTTATTATTTTATCCCATTTTGAAGTTATCTTTGCCTGTCATAAATTCCTCCACTCGACACATCGAAAAAATCGATAAAAATTCTTCTCGAAAGATAATAAATCATTTCGCAAATTTCTCCTCGTTGCATTTGTTCAGGTTCCCGAGGGTACGTAGTAAAAATTCCATTTACCAATCCTTTTTACCCATTTGCACTTATTCCCTTATCTCTACTGATTTTTAAAAACATCTTTTACATTCGTTTCTTCCCTTTAAATTTATCTTCTAGTGTCGTATATTTTCTTAATTTTCTTCGATATCGTAAAAGTTGATGAAAATTTGTTTCAGTAAATAACGTATATTACAAATTTTATTAAATTATATAAAAATAACGTAAATTATAAATTTTGCAATTACCTTGCAAAATTTTCGCGACTGCGTTTACCCAAGATCTTAAAAATCGCGAAACGATATAATAATTCATAAATATTTATGTTTCCCACATTTCATACCTCTCTACCGATTTTTAAAAATATTTTTTACATTCGTTTCTTCCCTTTAAATTTATCTTCCAGTGTCGTATATTTTCTTCATTTTCTTCGATATCGTAAAAGTTTATGAAAATCTGTTTCGATAAATAACGTGTTACGTTATTAAATAACGTATATTACAAATTTTATTAAATTATATTAAAAATAACGTAAATTATAAATTTTGCAATTACCTTGCAAAATTTTCGCGACTGCGTTTACCCAAGATCTTAAAAATCGCGAAACGATATAATAATTCATAAATATTTATGTTTTCCTCGTTTCATACATATCTTTACGTCTTCCATAAATTCTCCCGTTCGTTTTCTCGTTAAATACGACAGTGGACGAAGATTCGTGCGATTAACACGTTGACTGCCATGGGGGTCACCGGTGACCTGCGACGCGACCATTAGTAAAAATACATAATTAGAGTAAATATCGATACCGATAAATTTTTAATAGTACCATTGTTACTATAATGGTTCGAAGAAATTAATGCCATACGGAACATGCAAAAATAATTTGATTTATACAAAGAAAAGGTAAACCAAAACAGTCGGCACAATATGTCGCCACTTTTTTAGTGCAATTCTTTGCTCTCATTCTTCCTAGCTGATTTGAATTATTTTCATAGCACACTTTGCAAAATCGCCTTACATTTCGCACACTTCCAGGTTTCTTTTTAAATTCGTCACGACGTTTTTTCTCTACGTAATTGCTCGATGAAATGCAATCTTCGTGATCGGAACATTTCACTAAATACATCGCTAACTTCATCCTAAAATCGGGAATTGAAATATATTTTCGAGTTGCTTTTTAAACGATTGATAATGGCAAAAATGGTCTACAGCGCCGCGGGGGTCACCGGTGACCCCCATCACGAAAAATACATTAAACGCGATTATACAACTCACCTTATCTGTTGTAAATAATATTTCAACGTAATATGCATCGCGTAATAAAATATTCATGTTGGCGCCACGGGCGAACCACGTAAAATGCGCGTGGCAGTCAACGTGTTAAAAGATTTTTCGTGATGGCAATTGTCCGGAATTTCGAAGGCGTGCACAAACATCGCGTTTTCGAATTATTTTTCGTTATTTGCCTTTTATTCTCTCGTCGGGATGATCGTTCTTGACGATCCGACGATTTCACCACCATTTTTTCGAGCTTGAATATTTTCCCGGCAATTGATTTTGGCTATTGCCCGAAGCTCGAGAAAATAACGCTATTTTCGCCGTTTGTCGATCCGGTGTACCTTTTATACACGCGAGACGATAATCGAAATGCTCAAACGCAGACTTGCTGACCTGATACCGCCAGTTTTTCCTCGTTTAATATCCTTTTTTTCATTTTCCTCTCCTTTTTTTTTTTACCCACAGCGTTTCGCAGCCCGAAAATGGACTTCATACCCCGTTGTACGTTTTTCCATTTTTCTGCAAATGATTCCTTTCACTCGCGTTACGGGCACGTCCCCAATGCCATTTTCGCTTTGGTTTCGTCGGAAACGGGTGTAAACCAACTTCAAACTGTTACGAGGGATAGTTCAATTTTATCGATGGGCAAATTTGACGCGTTTTCCATTTCTTTGTTCCTCCATCACTTGTTTTGATTTCTTATGCATTTTCCACTGCATTTTTAATTACGAAAATAACCACATTCGGCGATTTTTAATTATACGTACCGATTTTTAGAAATTTTGAATAGAATATAAATAAAATATTAAATTAAATAGAAATAAATATTTGGGGAATATATTAATATTTGTAATATTATTTTATTTATGATATTTATATTTATAATAATAAATTTATCTTCCTGTGTAATTGCCTTGAAGAATTTTTTGGTATTTTATATTTTGGTGATAATGATTTCTTTTCATCGGGGAATTTTTAGTGATTTGATCGTTCTTCCATCGTTCCAATTGTTATAAATTTTAGATTGAATCGTTAATTAAAAAAAAGAATCAGGTTGGGAATTTTTCATTAATTTTTTTTAACGAAGAATTTTCATTTTCTTTTAATATTCTGTGAAGAACGATTTCTTTCCATTTTTGGGAAATTTTGAGTGACTATAGTCGTGTTCTCATGTATTTTCGTCTGAATTATTATTCATAAAGAAACGACGTTTTATTGACATATACCTATTTTAATGGAGCTGTTCAGATAAATGGAAAGTCGAGAAATGTTTAATTCACATTCCCATAAAACGACTCTAAAGAATTTTTACGACCCTTCATATTTTATCAAAATCGATTCCTTTCGATATTTAGAAAGGGACTACGTAAGTCAACTTTTATTACTACGTATTAATTTTAACAGAATTTTTAAAATGCATGAAAAATTCACGTTCACGTGAATTAAGAAAAATCCTCTTCGATCTGTCCATTATTATATTCTATAATAAACGTCACTCACAGATTCCAATTTCATTAACGAAATCCAATATTATCACTAAAAATAACACGATAAGAAAATAACTAAGACGTTCATACACACTTCACATTAATCACAATTAATTAGCCAAAATTATTCACCACTTCCCTCCCTTCCAAAAAATTTTATCACGATTCTAATAATTAATCGTGTCAATATTTTATACAATTTATGAATCAAGTTTATTCGAACCTCGACCCTATTCCCTATCCCCTATTTCGTCGAATTTCCGAGGGATTAAGCCTGAAAAATTGCCTCTAGAACTCCGAGTCCTCTATTATACATAACACCGCAATTTCGTGGCAAAAGGGACGAAAACAATCGCGAAGCGTGCAAAGTTGTCGCACAGAATTCCGCGACCAATACTCGGCGAACGCCTCATCGATCTCGAAAGTTCGCGCCGCAAATTGCTCCGACCGAGGGGTTGGTTCCTCCAACTTCACCCCGAATGCAGAGTACACGAGCCGAAGTATCGAAAGCAACCGGTCCCGATGCGTTTTGCACCTGATCCGATCGAAAATCGTGCGCAAAAAGACATGGATTCCTCCGTAACGTGATTTTGTGCCTTATTAAGAGAAAAACGTCGACCCCTCGTCGATCGGGAGCCTCCGTGAATTCCCATTGACGCGAATGTTTGGCTAGTGTTCTCAAAAACACCCTGGATTTCGAAAATTTATTTATCCTTCAATTTAAAACCGTCCTTCGAATTTACTGTGTACGTCACTGGATTTTTCAATTCGTTGGAAATTTTTTAATTTGAAGTTTGAAAAACACCCTGGATTTCGAAAATTTATTTATCCTTCAATTTAAAACCGTCCTTCGAATTTACTGTGTACGTCACTGGATTTTTCAATTCGTTGGAAATTTTTTAATTTGAAATTACTCCTTGAATTCATTGCCTGTGCTATGTCGATTGTTCACCTAACTTCATGTTTTGAATTTTTCAAAATTTTGATATATAGGTACCAATATATAGGTACTCGTGTAATTATTGTATATATATTTAAAATAAAGTTCTGTTTCTGGTTCGAGAAGTTACTTGCACTACTATGACGAGCCTAACTCGTGAAATTTTTATGCCGAACCCCATATCAAAATAAAATTATATTTGATTAAAATTGAAATAAATGCTACAAATAAAATAATTAAAAATAGTAATTTTGAAAATTATGTCATAGTGCAAGGGGTTAATTAATTCCCTGATATTTGTTAAATAAAAATATTAATATGTTAAATTAATTAATCCATTGGGACTGAGTACCTAAGTAACCTAAGTGCCTAACTGAAAACTATTATATTATATAAAAATATTTCACTATAAAAAGTCAATAACTATATAATAATAGTTATTTCCATATTTTTCCAATCAATAAATACATACGAAACATATATGCACGTTGATGCATATTTTTGGAAATTTAAATTAAGACACGAAGATGTATATCTGAAGTGAAATGAAGTACAGTCTAGTCTAGAATTTGTCATAATTGGCGATATCTAAAAAGACCCCAAAAATATCATAAATATCAAAGATACCGTGAAATTTCCGTACCATAAATACTTACATCGGCTAAAAACTCCATTCCACCAATGCGAAACATTGTCCAACCAGTGGAAAAATGAAAAAAGAAATAACACAGCCAAACAAGCCCGTCAATCAGCCTCCCCTAGCTCCCGACCTCGCGACCAGGTCCAACTCGGTAACTCCCGTGTACCAAAAGCGTGTGTCACGTGTGTGTCACATTTTACACGGCAGAGAACCGTGCCGTTCACGGCACGGTCGTTCTCGGTGGGTGGAGTAAACTCTTAACTCTCTAAGGTATCAGTATCGTGTCACCTGTGATGGCGATCTTGCAGGACCACTTGCTGGTACCCTCAAGAACGATCTCTTCGGCCTGCTCGAGGCTGTCTATGTGCGTGTCCGGGTCGACTGTAAACGTCGTGCTGAAAAGAAGACAATGTCCTCGTCATCGGACCGTCCTTCGACAACCTCTCGTACCAGAACACTCGACGCTCGTCGAGGTTCAACATCGCCGGATCTCTGTCGCCCTCAGCGCGACCCGACCGGCCCCGTTGCGGTCGCAGCCGGCCCAAGACCACGACGGGTACCTTAACAGAGGCCACCGAAGGACGCGGTTGTAGGAGGTCGTCGAATGTCGTGAACCGTCGTCATCATCCAGCAGCGGCGGCGATTCAGCCCAGACTAGCGATACAAGGATGAACCGGGAGAACCAGAGGCTAGGCCCAGTTCCACCGGCTCGTAGGGGGACAGGGCTCTCGGCTAAATGACTTTTGGCAATCGTCGTGAAAGCATAAGCGTTTCCATACTCCCGGATATCCGGCACGTGGACATTGCGCGCTGTGAAGGCAGTCGTTCTTTCTCTGTCTGGCTAAAACGGTCACGTGCTATCTCGCTGGAAGAGTTGCGCAAGCGGGAACGATTCGCTATTGGGCGAACTTGGACTTTGCATGACGGAGGATCTGTGGCCCTGGGAAGCTTCCTGTATCCCGACGGATGTGGCACAATGTGAACTGGTGAAGGGAGCGGATGAAAGCTGCTAGAGGGAATAGTAAAGGTCACTGGGCTGAGAATCCGCAGGTGTAAGGGGACAGTCGGATGGAGCGTGTCTGCGAGGAGTTGACGCGATGCTGGCGAGAAACAGACCGACGTGGAGGATCGTAAATAATAACAATGGAGAGCAGGAAAGAGTAGGGACGAATGTGTCTTCTGGAAACAACGCGACCCATCAGCCGTGGATGAAGCGCGGATGGTTGCAGAGTTTCGATATTTTTGCGCGGAACAGGGTGTTTGTGAGAGGCATGGATCAAAGAAAGCCGTTTTGGCCTGTGGTGAGGTTTTATGCTACAAAGGGAGACAATTAGCTGCGACCATGCCGAGTTCTTTGGGAAAGATTAGGGATTCGAAATATTGGAGAGTCCTTTGACCGATCTCTCTGTAGATAATGAGGATTTATAATGACTCTAGAGTAAATTGTTTCTTCGAGTCCCCTGAGGAAGCTCTCTTGTTAGCTCGGGGACCCTTTCGATTCGACCGTTTCAATGCTACAGGAGTCATTGGAAAAATCTTATCTGAAAGTGGCAGGCAGCGTAATGGCGCTCGGTTTGAGTTGCGGTAAAGCACGCCAGATGTCGTTTCGGTTAGCTCGAGTGTTTGCTGGATTGCGGTGGCGCTGCGGTAGAATTCGAACTCGTTAATTGCATATGGCTGCTAAATGCGAGTGGGATTTTGATGGAAAAATTAAACGAGCGATAGCGTTTAATTTATGTCAAATATAGGAAGACTGAGATGGCGCTGCAGTAGAGCTTCAGCGCACTGTTAATTGCATATGGCGGTTTAAAGCCAGAAACTAAACGATGATTTGTGTTTCGGTTCATTCAAGTATCGGAAGATCCAGATGGCGCTGCAGTAGAGTTCCAGTGCACTGTTAATTGCACATGACGACTTAAATCCAAGAACTAAACAACGCAATGCGTTGTGTTCCGTTCAAATTGAGCATAGGAAGACTCAGATGACACTGCAGTAGAGTTCCAGTGCACTGACAATTGCACACGACCTAAATCTACGAACCAAGCAACGTAAAGCGTTGTATTCCGTTTAAATTAAATATTGGAAGACCTAGATGGCGTTGCAGTAAAATTCTAATACACCTGGCGATCCAAACCAACTGCATTTTCCAACACGAGACCTAAACAACGTTAACCAGCGTTTCACGATATGCAAATAGTTAAGGGAATACCATGATAGTTGCTGCCAACAGAGACTAAAATGAATTCATATCGAACTTAGCATATTCTACGTAGTTAGAACAACCTGTAGACGTTCGCAATCCTAATGCCACCTGTTAATCCTTATGAAATTAGCATCGGTTCATTCAGACCCGTAGTTTGTCACTTAGGAATAAGAAAACTTGTTGCATCGTGGCCGTGGCTCATCGCCAGCTTCGTACCCTCGTCACGTGGGACGGGACAATCGAGACACGCTCATGAAATCTAGAGGAACCTCTGTAATGTTGCGAGGTCGTGGAAGAATACTACGTCTTGATGGATCGAGTTGAATTATCCAACACCTGGGAAACGCTAGATAAACGAGTAAATCGACCAATTGGCTTTTTTGAAACGCTGTTGACACTCTGGTTCTAGCGTGGTAATCCGAATGGTAGGATTTCCTCATCGAATCCTGGGATTTGTCTATATCCGTGAATAAATGTAGATGCAGATCCAATTTAGAATCGATTAGACTTTATAATCACGGATATTTCCATGGAATTATTGGCATGACATTGAAATTGTCATTAGATAATCCAAAGTACACTACTCTACCTATGTATTATATACAATGAATGGATATTATAATATATGAATATTCCAGATGAATTAACACAGAGTTTAGACTATAATTATTCGTTCGATATATAACTTGCACGAATATTAAATCATTAGATAATTTTCATTATCTAATTAAATAATCAAGATTGTCAATACCATCTCCAATAATCAAGACCTTTGTGTAATACTAGAAGAATAGTAGGATAATAATAAATGAAAGCAAATCGTTCTATACCAAAGGAAACCCATCAAAAACACCGATCCAATAATCCTAATTATCTTCAATTACGATTCCGATTAACAATATTTGTTTAACGAACGATAAGCACCAAAATCGTATTTATTTAATTTTCCATTAACATCCATTAACGACCAGATGAAACGTAAATGAAATTAATCCACATTTTTCATTATCAATTCCTGTAAACAAGGCACGGGAGAAGCAACGATTCGGGAAACGTTAACTCACAACTGACGCTAGATGTCGCCGCGTTGTTAGTGACCCGACCCGATAAGGAGACTACGTTACGTTAGAACGATTGCGAACTTGGATCGACTTATTTCGCGAAGATTAATATAATCGAATGTGTTTAACTGGTCAAATCGAAACTGCTCGTGATTCTAGTTTTATGAACCACGATTTTCTTTCATCTTTGGTCCTTCATATAACCAGTTCCAGTTATATGTCTTTCAATTTCTCTCTTCACCGAATTTTGAGGGTACCATGTACACTTCTGACAGAAATTATGCTTCTACATAGCTGGGACTTTCTAACGCACCCTGCGTCTGTAACGCAGTGTACAGACAAGAAATTATGCAATTAGGAACGCGGAGAACTTTGTTCGCGGCTTGAAATAATTTTTTCCTGTTCTCTAGGGATGCAGCACAATTATAAGTTTCGCGAATTCGTTTGAAACTTTTATAGGATCGTCGGAAGCCGGAATAAACTTTATGATATACATTTACACGTAATAATGGGAACAGCAAATGCGAATCTCATCTGACGTGGCTTCAAAAAGTGTCCAACTCAAAGAGCACAACTAGTATCAGAAATAAATTTAATTATATCGCTATTTAATTCAGAAAAATTAACTTTCCAATTCACGTTTGTCATCAAAAGTATCAATTAGGTTAGAAGATACAAATAGAAACTCTCTAAATACTTTAAAAATACTTAAAAATAAAAAATTTTCAATTATTAAAGAGAAAGCACAGTTTTGTCATCAGAGGTTTGCAAGTTACCCAAAAATGAATCACTCGTGAAACAGATTCCAAAACTACCCAAAGAATTCCAACAATGGAATATCGATTATATGCTCGAATAATTAACTCAGAACTCGAGTCTGCAAAATTAGAACAATAAGCGAAAAATGAATGGATGAACCAAGCCGAATAGCGAGATATCAATAATGTCAGCCAATTTGAAGACAGAGGTGACAATAGTGGAGCAACACAGAGTTTCAACAGCGAAATTTCGGTGATCGCACGAGCAACAAATCCGTGGCCATAGATTACCCGGTGGTTGCTGCGGATCGTTTCCGATAAACGTCAGTATAGCATCGAGGATACTGGTTAGGCGTTGGCTCACGATGCCGGATCTATAGAGCTGGCTTAGCTTTGACAATGGCGCCAGTACACAGCCGAGCCACAACAAGTTGCCGTGTGACCTTAATGGACTTTCGATTGAATCCTCCGGAGCAGAGGGACAGGCATCTCGCCTGATGGACAACCGCACGATGCACACGCTGACACACGCGATGAAGGAGAGACGGTGCCAACGATTCAGCGAACAAAAGGTCCATTCAACGACCATTCCTCGTGGAACGAAAAAAGGTTATCACGTGTTTCCTTCCAATTTGTTTTCCATTTTCTCTGACCGTGGCCCATGATCCACGTTGGCTGTCCGAAACGAGTCGAAGAAGATTCTCTTGGTTGGGAGGTTATTAAGGATGATCGACGTCTGTCGAGACTCTAGCCATCTAGACATTGCACAGAGCTGGTTCTGGGGTGCCTGATTAGCCATTATTCTCGTGTATCCTTGTTAATGGCTTGGTCAATCGCGTCTACAGGTGTTTGGGATGACGAGAAGGTAGAGGAAGATGATAGCTAGCTATTGTGCCATATTTTCTGGCAATGCGTGTCTGTGTTTGATGTGACACAGACCTGGAAATTAGACAGCATGACGTTCAGTGGTTTAGAACCTAAAAATGGGATTTTCTCACGGTACCAGGCTACTTGTTTAGCTTATAGGAGTCTAATCAAGTCATCTCTGCACTGTAGGTTTCTTTGAATATGACGATTGGAATGACTGATCGATGATGATTGTTCTTGTCTGTCAGTTTATGAAGATTGGCTGACGATGAGATAATCTAGCAAAATATTACAAGTATGCTTAGCACGAAGAGGACTTGCACGAGATTATCAGGAAGTAACGACTAAATCAGAGTTTCTCAACATTTTGGATCAGGGAAAAAATGGAAGAATCGAGAGTAATGGATATCCAATATTGGATAGCTATCATAAATTCAATGTTTAGGGGACACGAAGAAAATAGGGTAAGGCGATAATAGTGGATGCCTATAGATGCTCAAAAGGGAGGCATAAGCCAATTAAGGTTGAGAAACCCTGGTCTAAAGGAGGCTTTCAACGAGCCCTAATATACGTCAGTAATTACGATCCTGATGAAGATGAACACTCGCTTTTGTCTCGAATCCTAGATCATGGTACTTGCGGCAGCGTGTTGAATTCGACAAAGTATCTATTAATTATCCGTGTACACTAAGATCTACTACACACATTAAAATCGCGTTCCACACTAACCAAATCTCACGGAGCTATCTAACAAATTCGAGCCCGAATTTCGAAACCTCAACCTACGAATTCTCTTGTAGCGAGGGCATGCAAATGAACTCACATTACCATTTCCACCATTCCATAAAATCTGCATACGAACCTTCTGTGCCTGCGATCCTAAATCGCAACATTTACATTCTTTTTCGAGGAGGAAAGGGTCGGGTGAACGCGAAGAAGACGCAAGAGGGACACGAAGTGCCTCTCGAAGCAGCGTGTCTTGTTCGTCAATTTGACAACCGCACCTCCACCCAGTCTTTCCTCCATTCACGACTACGAATCGTCGTGCGAGACTAGACAATGTCGTAAACTCGATTTCGTCAGTGAAAAGCGTCTGGGGGACCGCGTAGAGGAGCGACTGGCGGACGACAAGATGGCGCCGCGGCGGAGGACAAGATGGCGCGCGGCGGAGGACAAGATGGCGCGCGGCGGAGGACAAGATGGCGCGCGGCGGCGGACAAGATGGCGCCGCGGGTGAACTCGGGTCGAGTGGATAGGCGAACGCCTGGGAATGTCGGATTAATGCGGCCACGGTAATGGTCGCGGGACGATGTCGTTGTATCCAGAGACGAATGTAAATTATGGAGGTGACACGGTAACACACGAGCGCGCGCCTGTGTGCGATGTTCGATGGAGGTGCGAGAGTAATCAGCGGGATTTATGGGTTACGTGTGCTTCGAGGTGGATGACGTGTGAAAAGTATGCACCCGTTCGTCACATCGTGCTTTTGCAGTGTGAAACGCGTCCCTTTCGGGACAGTACGTTGTGTCACTGTGCCTGTATACTTGGTAGAAGGAGTATAGAGCCTCGGTCACGTCCAAGTGACTCGTCAAGCGATTGCCTCGAGGGTTTACGCTGTTAAACGGCCGTTCGTGAGAGGGTCTTTCAAGAAAGTTATGTGAATAACTGTTTAACTGGTTTGGAGGTACGCCAATTTTCGCGTCTAAAATTGCTGGTAATTTCGGAAGAATAGAGCATGGTATTCAATTTTTAGGGCTTCGTTTCCCGCGAATTCCGCTGAAATAAAGCGTGGAATTTTGTTAGCAGGAAAATAGAATTGATAATTTGATAGTTGCATATTTCAGAAACTCCGTTAGAATTATTTCATTCATTTTTCTGCAATCCGATTTTTCGTGGTTTCATATTCAGCCTGGAATAAATTGGATAGGATATAGATACTCGTGTATCGAATTGTTAGAAGCGGGAAAATCCAGACAGAAATCACTGGAAGTAAAAATACTCGATACTCTCATAGTTGTATATTCCACTATCCAATTTTTCTCTGATTTATCCGATATTTTGTACTTTGACAATTATTATAAACTACATAGCCACAGAATTATTATTAAAAACGATGCTATATCTAATAATTTTCTCAAGTATACTAGCAAATATCGACAACAAAATTCCACACTAAATTCTCTTATTTATACCCGATTTAAACTTTCTTGAAATTTATTAGACCGAAAGAAATTCCGGAATTAAAATCCTATCGCAATAACTATAACCTCAAAATTTTTACTAAATTACCCCGCAAAATTGGAACAGACATAAATTGCAAGATCTCTCACCACGACAGATGTACAGTACAGATCTTGCAGTACTTCCTCCACCAAGTATACACGGTATCTCTCCAATATACCCGAGAACCAAATCGATAAAGCATCATTTCGTACCGTGTGTGTAACTAATCAAGGTCCGTGTTTCGTGTTTAACTCTAACGCGTGGCTTCTCTACAAGCTAGTCTCTCACAACTCTACGTCCACGGAACAACATTTACAAAACTCTCCTCGAGTCCAAATCGGGAAAGCAAGACATCTCGTCTAAGTCGCACAGTGCCACAGTTCGCTATACCGAATACAAGATGGCCTCTACGCACACCGCCATCTTCTCAACGACGCCACCGGAGTGAAGTTGGCGCGTATGGTGCAACCTACGGTACACACGCACGTTACCACGCATTTTCGATCATGTAACGGATCACGGGACGATTCTCTCCCTCGTTTATAGCCGAATTGACAGCGAAAAGAGGTAGAGTAGACAGCGAAAGAAAGACAGACAGACGCAGAGGCAGAAATGGAGAGCGAGAAAGATAGAAGCAGAGCAGTAGGCGAAAAGAGAAGAAATGAGAAAGAAAGTGAAAGAAAATTGAGTTAACGTGTTCACTGATTGGATTTCCATTAGACATGCTACATGCTAATAAATGGTTCACATACGAGATATATTTTGACACTTTATCGACGGGATCTTTTAATTCCTGCACTAAGCCACGATACTTGCACATCTTAATCCGATTATCTGTACAGTCACTCGAGGAAGTATTCGAACAGCTCATGTTCTTCAAGAATCTTCAGTAATCGAAGTAAGTATACGCTATAGATTGGTATTTTCAGAACAATACAAGTGTCAGGAAAGAATTTGACAGGTAACGGAGAATTATGTCGAATCAACATACTTTTCAATTATCACGCACAATTTTTGGAGTTCAAATACTTTTGTTCATCTTTATAAACGACACATTTGCGTTCGATATTTCTCAAATTCCTCATTTGTCGAATTTTTTTCATGATTCCTCACAAGCACACTTGTACTTTCTTATTGTCATTATTTAAAAATTACTATAGCACAATTATCCTACCGATTTACAAAAATATATACGTTATTAAAACTTTGAATTGCAAGCCTTCGAATACCTCTATAATCGAGTGTATCTAACCAAAATTGTATTCGTAACACCAATCGCGATATCCCGTCGTCAAAGTTTTGAAAACTCTACAAAAGTCACTCAACACCTGAGTCCTTCATCTATGCAAGTCACTACGAAAATATATCTCCAAGATATCCCTGCAATCTACATCCGACCACGATATTACACACGTGTATTGACAGCAGATACACGATATCTGAGCGTTATCTCGCTACACGCACAGTGAACGTGTTAACAGAGAACCCGGCTAGAACAAGTGAGAGAATCGGGGACCGTGATCCACTGGACCGTTCGTGGGACCTGTCTCTAGCTCTCTATTAGGACACAGAAATGCGAGGAACGGGTGCATTCCGACAAACGGCACAGCCAAATCGCTATCACAATATAGAATATATAGATAATATATAGACGTGACAGTGAGTAACAACAGTAAGAGCAGCAGCCGGCAGAGCGTCAGACCCGATGATGGAAATTAAATCAACGATCACAGATAAACATGGTACAGTATATGCGAACGAACAGAATAAGAAAGATGTGTGAGAGAAATATATAGGGTGAACAGGTGGCGAGTTGACAGGCTGTGCTGCGAGAACGTGGCAGAGAAACAGGGACGAGAGATGATGGGAGTCGGCAAGGTAGAGGGACAGATGAGGCGACGCGCGTGATCTGACGCATGAGGTAAGAGATGAGTGAACAAATAAGGAAATAATAACAGTAGTAACAGTAATAATAAGAATACATCGAGGCACACAGGTGGTACACACAATATGTAATCGTATATAGATAAGATAAGACGAAATGTAACGTAATCGAGCGCTGCACGTTTCATCGCTTCGTCGAACGGATGGGGTGCACAACCGGTCATGGCCGGTCATGGCACAACGAGCTGGCCACAAACCTGTAATGGCGATCTTCGCGGACCACTTGCTGGTACCTTCCAGAACCGACTCCTTCACCGACGTCATGTGACCCGTATATGCTTCCTCGTTGACCCCGAAGACTGACCTAAACTCCGACGAGACTTTCTTTCACATGAGCTGTGCCAATGGCCTAGATCTCGTCCTACCTGTTCCACTCTCTCTATCTACCCTTTCGCCTCGCTTCCACCCGACCACCACTCGTTTCATTTTCCTTTTTCAACCCTTCCTCAGCCGCCCAACGCGTTCCCGAAACTAACCCGACCCACCCAACTATTGTTCGCTTTCCGCTTCGCCTTTTTCTTTTTTCCCGCTCTTTTCCTTTCATCTTCAAGCGTCGCGTGCGACGTGTAACGCGTGCTCGTCGTCGTAATTGCATCCAGGGACAGTCCGCTGCGTTAAGGGTCGCTAATGGGCTACCTGCTTTCTTTTCCCACCCTCTTGTCAGCTTCACAGGCTTTCTCTCCAGTTAGGCGAATTTCGTTGGATATATCTTCTCGGGGGGTACATGGAGATTACTCTGAGGGAATCTGGGTCTTGGTTATCGGTGGGGTTCACGTGGGTAGAGAAAGTCTGACGAGCTAGGGAGTCAACATTGGATACGAGTTTACGCCTCTACTAGCCTTTTCTATTATTTTCATTATCGAGTTTTGGACTGTTAGAACATTCCATATGTAACGAGTAGATAAATATTTTATCTAGAACTTTGGCACCTTTTATCTATTACCTAGGTATATATTTGCATTTTCATATTTTCATTTTTATCTACGTCATGCGCGATATCCTGATGCTTCAGATTTCCAATTAACGTTAAAAATACAGGCTGCTGTATTTCCTTCCTCGTAAACACACAAAATTCTGGCTACACAAGGTTAAATTTACGACCTGACCACGTCACACACTGCACGCGACACTTTGTACACAGTATATCCCGCCGAGGCTCTTTCCATTCAATTACCAAACCAAAGATGCGTGTCCAAGAGCTAAAATTCATACACGTATTACCACGAATCGGAAACACATTGATTATTTCGAAAATTTAATTCTTTATATATTTATAATTTCAAATTCCCTTCGAATATCTCCCTATTATTTGAATAATTTTCACGTACTTCGAAGAAGAGTAAGGAATTCGATAACTCCGATAATTTAAGTTCTACCGTGTGCATGAATTCTGTTTAATACGAGCTTTTGCATTCTAAATTCACGTCGAGTCGAGAAATAGTATAATCAACTGAGTTTTCACGCGATGAGAAATTCGTCGCCATTATTTTTGACCGACGAATATATAATATATAATAATTCAGTTGCCGGGATCTCAGGGTAATAACGCGCGGAACAAAGCAGCGCCGCCACGCGGGGCCGCGGCGTACTACGGACGGTTCTGACGGCACGGATATCTTTAATGGACACGCAACCTTTCGCAACGCGATCGTTTGCCAGATGGTACCATAACCGAACTTGGTTCGCGTACCTTCGACCTTCGAGAGCCACGGTCGGGACACACGACCGGCGGTCATCTTTTATTTCTTTTCTAGCCCCTCAGAGAAGACGAGACCCGGCCTTGTGCATGGTACCGAGGTTTTCGGTTCGTTTCACACGTTCGTCCTCGCATCTTTTTACCCTGGCTCACAGTCGCCATTGCCTGGCCCCTTTTCGCGTTACGGACACGCTCAAAGAGATCGCTATCCGATCGTATTGTGTCGTCGGGTTCTCACTGCTGGACACGTTGCCTTCGATTCCGCTTTGTACACCCTGCGCGATTTCTGGCATACCGGACCATAGTGTCGGGACACCATTATGTCTCATCGAGAGGTAAGGATGTATATATAATCGCGTGTAAATAGTGCTGCGTGGTGCTATGTGCACATCTCGTTTAGGTGCTGATGCCTGTTACGTTTTGTTGAAATCATTTCTGCCAATATTTATTGGTGTCTTGGAGATTTTGCGCCTGTTATTATACTAATTGCAGAGTTTGTGTTAGTTCTTTTCAGATTTTTGATAATAATGCAGTCTAATAGTTAAAAGTGACGAGTATTATAGGAAATGATGCATTTCTTGAATTAGGTATAATACATGAGGAATTATTTCTTCCAATATTTATTGGTGTCTTGGAGATTTTGCGAGTGTTATTATACTAATTGCAGAGTTTGTGTTAGTTCTTTTCAGATTTTTGATAATAATGCAGTCTAATAGTTAAAAGTGATCAGTATTATAGGAAATGATGCATTTCTTGAATTAGGTATAATACGTGAGGAATTATTTCTTCCAATATTTATTGGTGTCTTGGAGATTTTGCGCCTGTTATTATACTAATTGCACAGTTTGTGTTAGTTCTTTTCAGATTTTTGATAATAATGCAGTCTAATAGTTAAAAGTGACGAGTATTATAGGAAATGAGGTATTTCTTGAATTAGGTATAATACACGAATAATTCGTAGGGTATTTTCTGAATTATTTCTTCCAATATTTATTGGTGTCTTGGAGATTTTGCGCCTGTTATTATACTAATTGCAGAGTTTATATTAGTTCTTTTCAGATTTTTGATAATAATGCAGTCTAATAGTTAAAAGTGACGAATATTACAGGAAATGAGGTATTTCTTGAATTAGGTATAATACACGAATAATTCGTAGGGTATTTTATTGTTTTTTTGAAAAATCACTGAAATTATCAAAAATTCGCAATTAAAATATGTACCCTTCAATTTTATTATACTTTGTTAAGAATTATATTTGTTTTTCGTATAGGTACAGGATATATTTTTATTTCTATAGCCTGTTCTGTATTGTACCGTACTACATAACTTGTTCTATTTTTCTTTCCTAATTATATGGTTATACAGTGCACAATTTCATATATTTCTATAACCGAAGTCGTCTTTGCAAGAAAGATCCATTTAATCCAATATTAAAAAAATATTTCTCTAAAATAAAAAATTTACATTTCGATAATTAAAAAAGCTTTCGAACCTTTTTAATTAATTATTAAATTCCAGTTCACGAATACATTTTTCAGAAACCATTTCAATAACATGGTTTTAATTCCCACCATGCACAAGTACAACGATTCTAGACTCGTAATTTCTCCGTTCATTTCGCATCCTCCGAAGCAAAATCTCCGAAAAGGATAGAGAAAAAGGCTCGTAGACCAGTGCACAGAAAAATGGTCGAATACTGCGAAATATGGAAACATTTTCATTAACCTTGTTCCGTGTATCTCGCGCGCAAAAAAGGAAGGAAATGAGGGAAAAAAATCGGAAAAATTCCCATGAAAAATCGTTCCCTTGTTTTTCGACGTTTCGTGTATTCACTTTTTACCCCCCCCCCCCCCCCCCC
>NW_016913209.1:195393-202800 GCF_001483705.2 Eufriesea mexicana | reverse complement strand
TTTTCCCCCCCCCCCCCCCCCGTCGTTTGACTGGAATTTTCCAGCGTTCTATTGCCCCATTTGATAGGGAAACCGCGTTTTCCAGCGGCCTGCGCGCGGAACGGGGAGCAAAAACGTTAATACAACATCGGGGACAGGTAAACGTGAGGTTTTACTTATTTCCACGGAAATTTCCAGCGACCGTGGCGCGGCGGCTGTTTCGCTAATTAATAACCGATGAAAAAGCACGGAGTGTTTTCTTGAAACGAAAACAACCGTTGCGCGATGAATTACCGATTCGTATCAAGCTCCCCGCGAATTCGCGAGCGGGGTAGAATCGGTGTTAATTAGCCCGGTTCCCCATTAATTCGAACAAGCGACCGCTTAGCAGCTTTCATCGAGATTTCAGACCGCCATCGCCGCTTCGAGCACGTTGAATGTCTCGATATTTTCGATCACCAAAAGGCTGAAAGAACGACTCGAACAGGGAAACGATGCTGGAATACTGATCCAGCTGGCAATGTCAATCTCGCGGAAAGCAAGTGGCACTTCTGGCAAAGAAGTTAAAAATACTTTGCACCAAGTTAAAGACCTATTTAGAGTGTGCATGGCTGATTAGGTAGCTTTGGGAATTTCGTTTTACCTGACCCGGGGTCATTTTTTTCGCCTAGTCATGGGTGAAGAAGGGTTGATGGTTATTGGTGCAGTATTTATGGGTGATATACTCCACTGGTTTGCATTTTGAAGCCATTTTTTGGCGTGGTGATGTACATGGTATGCTGTGAAGTTGATCATTTATATTTCGTGTTCTGATGTGTCGAGTGAGATTTGTATTTGGAATAATATGGTAACTGGGTATGGTGATTTTTGATAGTGAAGTATAGTTTAGGTTTGGAAAGTTTCGATAATTTTTGATTATCAGTCGAACACGGAAATTTCGTGTAATTATCTTGGTTATTAGATATTGGGTACCTCTTGGCAATTAGGGTTACAATAATCGTATGATTATTGATTATTCAACCATTCAATTTAATATTCGAAATATTGATAAATATGAAAATATATTTAGTGTTTCGTTGTCTGTCGAGTGAGATTTGTATTGGAAATAATAGGATCAAAGGGTATGGTGATTTTTGATAGTGAAGTATAGTTTGGGTTTGGAAGGCTCGGATAATTTTTGATTATCAGTCGAACACGGAAATTTCGTGTAATTATCTTGGTTATTAGATATTGGGTACCTCTTGGCAATTAGAGATACAATAACCGTATGATTATTGATTATTCAACTATTCAATTTAATATTCGAACTATTGACCCGTAATATTCGAGATATACTAAATACAGGTACCATAATTGTAGTGATTATTAAAATAGGAAATCTCTGTCTTAAAAGATAATTATATCAAAAGTATCGATTACTAGTATACTTTGAATAATTGTGAAAATAAAATATCGAATCTGGAAAAAATATTTTCATTTTTCCGATCACTTTCCTTTTCCTCCTCTCACATTTTCGAAGACTAACAGTATGAGAATTTTTCAGTATTGAATTTTTCATTATTAGAATTCTTATTATTAGAAGTATTAGAATTATTAGAATTAGAATTTTTACATTATTAGAATTTTTCATTATTCTTATTATTTAATTTATTTTTATTATTCTATTTTACTATTATTTTACTATTATTTTTGTTATTTGGTGACATACTATTTATACCATTTGTACAGTGATTAGAATTTAATTTCATAAGACTAGTTAATAGAATTACTATAATTAAACGAGTTAATAGAATTATTAGAATTAAAGTATCGATATCGACGATTTCGTGTACCCATTCGACAAATAATATCAACCCTCTCTAACTCTCTCCTTCAGCTGGAATATCACAAAGAAGGCCAGGATTTAACGTAGCACCGAGCTCATTAACGAGTACCAGAATTTTCCATTATTCTTATTATTTAATTTATTTTTATTATTCTATTTTACTATTAATTTACTATTATCTTTACTATTATTTTTGTTATTTAATCACACACTATTTATACCATTTATACCATGATTAGAATGAAATTCCATAAAACTAGTTAATAGAATTATCAGAATTAAAGTATCGATATCGACGATTTCGTGTACCCATCCAACAAATAATATGAACCCTGTCTCTAACCCTCACCTTCAGCTGGAATATCACAAAGAAGGCCAGGATTCAACGTAGCACCGAGCTCATTAACGAACTCCGTGCCCAAAAACATCGAAATGCTGTGCTCGTGTCTGTAAACACGCCGATAATGGTATTGCCTGATTAACTAATTCACGCTGGTATTGTCTCATTACGGAATCCCGACTAATGAGCAGCGGATCGACAGTAATAGCCCTCTGGAAGGCAGCTGCATCGCTGATTAATTTCCCAGCGTGTGAAGATACGATTAGGACACCATCGTGGCGATTATGGCGCGTGTCGCGGAATTATCGGCAAGATCAATCGCATTATTATTAGTTTTCCAGTCGGGAAACGGACGGACGGCACGCGAGCTTTTCCAAAAGGCCGATTTACCTGGCCGGACGTCGGAAATTGCAATTTCGACCCGTATGCCACTGTTGATTGCTTAATAACTGATAATGAGTGCGATCGATGTGCCGTTGATCACCTTCAAGTCGATAGTACGAATTCGCGTGATCGATCAGGAACGGTTTTAACCCTCTGCGCTATAATCGCGAGCCTAACTCATCACGCGATCTTAATTATACTTTGCGACTGGGTGTAAAATTTGCAAAAGGAATTTTGAAGATTTTTATTTAATTTAAAATTATGTTTAGTTTTTGTAATAGAATTGTAGTGGAGTTTCTCGTGGTTATTATACCAATCACACGACCATAATTATATTTTGCACGTTTGTATAGGCATAAAATTTGCACGTTTGTATAGGCATAAAATTTGCACGAGGAATTTCGAAAATTTGTATTTAATTTTTTATTATCAAATTGTAGTGAAATTCTTCGTGGCAAGTTTCTTAATTACTATACCAATCACGCGAACATAATTATATTTCGCACGTTATCATGTGTACAAAATTTGCGCGGGAAATTTCGAAGATTTTTAATTTAAAATTTTTATTTAATTTAAAATTTTTATTTAATTCAAAATTATGTTTAGTTTTTGTAATAGAATTGTAATGGAGTTTCTCGTGGTTATTATACCAATCACACGACCATAATTATATTTTGCACGTTTGTATAGGCATATAATTTGCACGAGGAATTTCGAAAATTTGTATTTAATTTTTTATTATCAAATTGTAGTGGAATTCTTCGTGGCAAGTTTCTTAATTACTATACCAATCACGTGAACATAATTATATTTCACACCGCAAGAGGTTAATTGCTTGGAATTCGAATCGATTTTGAATTTTGGGGAATTTTGGATATTTAAGTTTTAAATTGATAGATAGATTGTTCTGTGCATATTATTAAATTTTTCTTTTATATTAATATTATATTGTAATTATACTAATATTTTACTATACTATACCATACTTATTATAGCAATATTTGTCAGAGTATTTAAAATTCCTGCTACATTGACTTACGATTTTTGGAAGTTAGAAAAATTCTGTCTAGAATAATAGGTAAAAATTGATACGTGGTTTAGCTTTTATTCTGTGATAAATGTTATTGCTGTGAAGTGGAATGTAGAATTTTATTTTATTTCAGGATTATTTTGCGAATTGTATCAAATTTTTGTGGAAATTGATACGCTACTACTTTTATCGAGTATTGTTATAGGTTGGAATTTGATTTTATTTTATTTTCCAATAGATTTGAGAATTTTATCAAATTTTTACCTTTCCGTACATTTCCTAACGTTCGTTCCAATATCCTGTATTCCTCCAAAAAATTGATGTTACCTCCACTTACGATTTTTGAAAATACTGAACATTCGTATTCCAAAAATTCGAAGAATCTTTGCGAAATAAGGTAAAAATTGATACCGATTTTTTGACAATTACTCAATTTCTTTACCATTCTTTAAGAACACGTTAATTATACTGACTTGTTATATAATAAACGATATGATTTACTTCTGTTAAAAAATCACATAATCGAAATCTTTTAAACTATTACGTAATTATTATGTTATAATTACGTACGATTTAATTTCATTTTATTTAACAATCGTAAAATTATTTGCCTATTTTTTCTCTATTTTCTTTCTCTAATAAAAGAGATGTACGTTCCTCGCTTTACGTTCGTTTTGCATGATAATCACGAAGAGATTGAGAGATAACCACGAACAAGGATAAGATCCGGAATCCGCATTTGCAAACGGATCCTTTTGTGCCATTTTGCTTTTTATCGTTGATCATAAACACACGCCATTCTATATTTTCCCAGATCATTCGAGGATTCGTGATACATGCTTCAATTTTTTCCCTATCTTCGTATATACATTTTCATAATCTCACCTACTCCTTTTCACCATTATTTATTAAATATATTACATTTATTAAAAAACAATTAGGATAACAGTTATTCAGAAACAAATTAGACAGAAGATTAAGGTAACGTGAAATTTTAATACACGTCATATAATTGGATCCTTCTGAATACTATATTAACCCTTTGCACTCGAGAGGCGACCCTCAGTCGCCATTTAATCAGATTCCAAAGACCGAATTAGGACTACAATTATTCAGCAAGAAATTTTACAAAATTTACAAATTACAAAATTAGGATAACAATTATTCAGAAACAAATTAGACAGAAGATTAAGGTAACGTGAAATTTTAATACACGTCATATAATTGGATCCTTCTGAATACTATATTAACCCTTTGCACTCGAGAGGCGACCCTCAGTCGCCATTTAATCAGATTCCAAAGATCGATGTTAATTATTAAATGAAATTTTAAATTATTCAACAATGACGTAAAATAATTCTACGATTTAATTTGTATACGATTTCTTATTTACCGTTTTGAAAATATCCTCGAATTTATGGCAGAAAGTCTTCGAATTACTATTTTTCTGTAACGAAAAAATCATCGAGTGCAATTAGTGTATTTAAAAGCTACATTTCTCTAAATATTCTACCTATGGAAATATTTATTATCGTTTCATATATATATTTTTTTTCACGTATAAATATCCTCGCACGTGAAGATCGTATCGATTTCGACGTCGATGCGTTGGTCACGAAGAACAGTGTAAAATATGGCGCGGATTGACAAGTGCAAAGATACAGCTGTGATAATAGATAGCTAGTAAACGTCGCAAATACACGATACCTACGGAAAATCGTAAATTGTGCATCCATGCACACTGAATGGAACATACATTTCCGTTACAGTTTGACACGCCATGTGTTTTCCCAATCGATGATCAAATATTAATAACGCGATACTTTTTACTTAATTTCCACCTATTTATCCCTATTCTTCCGATATTTTCAGGTATCCTTATATAAACTGTGTTATTTAATTATTATACACTCGGGTTCATTGATATTGCATTAAATGCGAATTACTAAACGATCACTCGAAGTGGAAATATTTTGGAAAACTAATGGAAGCTATCTGCCACTCTCATAAATTTAAAAATACTAGAGATATTAATATCGGAATAATATTTATGCATCGAAGTGAATATTTCATGCAGTGTGCCAATTAGTTGCAAAAATAATATTTATGTGAAAAAATTCCACTTCATTCCTCCAATTAATATAATAAAATTTGAAAAATATAGCGAATCTGTTTATAATAAAATTTTGAAAGATACCTCATCTGTTTTAAATGATTTTATAATTTATTCTTCAATTTAAATATTAACAGAAAATTTTGGTAAATGGTAATATTCCATTTTTATGATAAGAAGCTTCCCAAAACGGAAAATTATATTTCAAAAAGGAGAAGATTTAAATAAGAGTCACGAAAATAAAAATTACAGGGGACAGGAAATTAAAAATTATCTAATTATCTCAGCACCAAGTGCATTACAAATACACTACAAAATTGTAAAAGGTTCCAAAAAAGAAAAAAAGATGAACAAAATCGTGTCAAT
This sequence comes from Eufriesea mexicana, assembly GCF_001483705.2. NCBI lineage: Eukaryota > Metazoa > Arthropoda > Insecta > Hymenoptera > Apidae > Eufriesea > Eufriesea mexicana. The sequence goes on along the minus strand of NW_016913209.1, from coordinate 196,763 downwards.
TTTCTAAAATTTCTTTTACCAGGAGACAGTTTTCACAGAAACAATCAACGATTGGATCGCGGGAATCCGATTCCAAGATGGCCGCTCTTCGTGCCTTCAAGACAAGATGGCGACTCATATCTCACGAGATTCTTGACGTTGCTCGTCGTAGGTAAGAACGAGGCGAAATTCTCGTGGACAGAATGCACGTTTCACTGTCGAGTTTTGCGGTTGACAGTCTTTCTTCCAGATGAATATAAATGCATGCCAAGGAAACTAATCTGTATTCGCGAGACGAGCCCCGCGACACCGAGGAGCGAGCCGAACGCGACCAGACGGAACAACTTTCCGTGATTAAAATGTCTCGCGAAATATTTTAAGCGCACGCTCTGCATATTCGAACAACACCCGTGAATCCTTGGAACAATAGACCAAGATTTCGCCAATCCGTATTTTAACCCAAATCCGCGAACAAGGTCGTTAATATCGTTGGCGATACTTGATGGGAATGTAATCGACAAAATGGTGGACGGGGTGCGGTTTAAAACCTAACCTTGATAAACTGTTCAGGGGAAAATCAATGTTAGTGTCGCTGTAGGGGAGAAAATAAATTTTGATTTATCAGATACAGTTGTGCGGTTAGGTTAAGAGGAAATGTTAGATAACGTTAATTTGGATATTAATTATTGCGTATGATTTATAATTTATGATTAATAGATGTGAAGATAGAGATACGGAATATAGCGATTTAAACGTAGCTTTGATCAATTGTCTAGGGGAAAACTAGGGTTTATTTCGTTAACGGGTGAGAATAAATTTTTGTGTTGGGAACAGTTTTGCGGAAAATATAATTTAGGTATTATGTGTGACATATATCATCTATAATTCATCATCAAAATATATTACATTATATTATATTATTATATATATAATGATTTAAAAGTAACTCTGATTAACTCTTTAGGGGAAAATTAATGTACATTTTAAGAAGTGAAAATAAATTTTTGTTTTGGGATTAATTTTGCAGGTAGATTAAGAGAATATATTAGATAACGTTAATCTGAATTAAAATATTAATTTATAAATGACATAATATTTTCTTTTTCTTTTCTTATACTTATACATATCACGTCTGTATATTTGTATATTTTTATTTTTATTCTTTTCTTATTTTTCTTTGCTACCATTAATTTTATGCCTCACTGTAATAATTTTCCTGTAATTTTACTAATGGGTTAATCCCGTACAAATAAATAAATAAATAATTTATGGTTCATAAAAGAACAAAATATAATAATTTAATGAAACATAACCTAACCCAAATATGATTTAAACGTTACCAGTAGAAGATAGTATCAAATGAATTATAAAATGACCCTGACAGAGGAATT
>NW_016913209.1:178417-194923 GCF_001483705.2 Eufriesea mexicana | reverse complement strand
GATTTATGCGAAACGAATATTTTGATTATCAAATTATAGGCTGAAAAAATAAATAATTTCGAGAGGAATTCGACTGCTGGATATGACCCACATACCCGACCCACATAATTACGTAAAATCGACCGATTTGTACATATTTGATTGGCACGGTGCGGAAATTATTATATTTAATTCGCGTATTCGACGAATTCGATAAATTTGCGAGTGGGACCGAGGTTTCCCATTATCCACCAGCTTTCCACGACTTTCCTGATCGCGTTCGGTATTACCACGCGTTTCAGTGTTCTTCCTGACGAGTTTTAACAAGTTTCGTAACTCATAGACAGCGAATGCTTTTCGAACTCGCCAGTTAAGGAAAACTAGTTCCTATACCAACGCGAACTGCCAGATATATACAACATGCTCGACATAACTTCGTGCATGCTCTTGTTTACCGAGTTGCTCAACGTAATGCGAAATTTGTCGATGGGATTTCGAATTTTCTACATTTTTGTCATTCTTCCTGTATCTTTTAATTCGAATTGGAATTATATTTCGATTAAATAGAAATTAGAATAAAATAAAAATAAAATTAAAAATTCAAATAAAAATTCGAATTTTTAAGTGTAATTTCGATTAATTAAAACGTTGTCATAATCCATCGATTATATGTTACGAATTATTGTATTTTCATGTTGCATAAATTATATTATTATTATTTTTATGACATTACGATATTTATTACAATTATTCGCAATTTGACAAATAATTTTAATACCATTTATTTATAAAATCTTGACAATATAACTCTCCCACGTAAACTCTATAAATAATTCTCAATAATTGTTAAACTAATATGTGATCCTACTTTAAAAAACAAAATATTCTTTTAGATATTAATTTCTTAATTAGAATTTATCCCAAACCTAACCCAAACTTCAATTTCTATCGATTTAATTATAATCATAAAATAATTAAATAATAATTAATTACAATCATAAGATATCCCTGAATTTATCTCAGCGTGGTAATACCGAATATAATTACACAATTTTATGCAGTATAATTTTATATCGGCCATTTAAATTCATATATGAAACAATGTCATCCAATATTCTGCCAATATTTATTACTCGACTAATTTCCTTTCAAAATATTTCTGTCAAGTGTATCACTGTCAAATATATCCATATACAAAGTGACACGATTTTCTTTATTCACGTTAGATTTAATTACCGATTTTACGGTTGTCACGAGTCGATCCAAAGGTTCGCGTTGACACAAGGTTGCGTTATACCTTTTCTAGTTTAGTCTAGATGCGACGGTCGTTCGACGTGATCCATGATCTCGGGATCGCAATAAATTTCGGAGCTCGACAATTCGTAGCTTAATCCTGATCGATCGAACTCTCCTTCACCGAATCTGTATCATCTAGCTGGCGTCTTTGAGCAGCTTTGACACAGAAAATGCACCGAGGATCTTTCATTCATACAAGATCTATTTGCCGAACTTCGAAGCAGACGTTGCTGCCATAATTTCGCGTCGATATCGGCCTGAATATAAATTATAGTCCCTGCAGTGGAATATTAAGCCGCATGCTTCGAATAATTTTCGATGAATTACGTGTTACGAAAGATGAATGGTAATTGTTAATGGATGGATTGTTTCAGCTCGCCATTCTGATTAGGTAATTATGGTAGTTTATTTTAGAGTCGAGTTTAAATGTTAGCTGTTTGCAGATTCGATCACAAACGCGATAGTGGTATATTATATTCGTTATAACTTGGGTGTGGATCATTTTATGCGAAAATTTTTATCGATTCTTTATTTGGGTTAGTAATTATTAGTAATTATTTAATTATGTAAGTAGGTTGTTAGCATTTTCAAAATTTTTTTTTTTAAGTATAGTTTTGAGATGTGGAATGTTCTAACTTTTTAATTATCAATTTAAATAAATTATGATTACAAATTATTTGACTATTTATATACCAGATTCAAAAAATTAAATTAACTTTCAATATCTAATTTTCTTATCATTTTTTCAAACTTAGTATGCTGTAAGGATATCTAGAAATTTAAGTATTATAAATTTTGAATATCATTTCTTCAAATTTTATGTATAGTAAGTATATCTATAAACTCAAATTAATTTTCACTATGTTGCTCCCAATTTTAATACTGGCTAAGTAAGTACATCTATAAGCTCAAGTTAATTTTCAATATCTTTTTCTTCTAATTCTCAAAAATTACATACGATGAGTATATTAAATATATATACAAATCGAAATTAATTTTCAATATCCTTTCCTCCTAGCATTATTTCAAAATTAAGACACGATAAATGTAATAAATATATATAGAGACTCAAATTAATTTTTAATATCCTTTAAACCCATAATTATCACAAATTTAATACATATTATAAATGTACACAAATTCAAATTAATTTCCAATACCTTCCCATTAATTTTAATATATATTAAATATATCTACAAACTTAATATATTTAAAATTGTACCTTCCTCCTATTATTATTTCAAAATTAATAATTAAGCATGATAAATATATAGAGAAACTCAAATTAATTTTCAGTATCCTCCTAACCAATAATTATCTCAAATTTAATGCATGTTAATTTTCAATATATCTTCCTTGTATTATTATCTTAAAATTAATATACGACAAATATGATAAATGTATCTACAAACTCTATTAAATTTCGGACATCCTCCTGCCCCAAAATTTTCTCAAATTTAATGAATATTAAACACACTTACAAATTCAAATTAACTTTTCCTACGTCACTTCTGAAGCTTAATGCATGTTAAATACATTTACAAACTCCAAGTAAGTAATTGCGAATATCATAGCCTCCCATTAGCGCCTCAAAATCACTACACAAATGCACCTAGAACCCCAACATACGCCCCATCATTACCTCAAATTTTTCCAGCCCTGCACCATGAACACTCCAATTTTCAACATCCAGAGTCGCATACAAACGACAAAATCAAGAATCTCGTGGACCTGGCTTTTGCGAAACAAGCTCGTTGAAACACCCGTTGCAGTCCTCAACACATAGTCACCCTCTGCACCGAAACAACTACCCCTGTTCGCCCCTCGTCGCGCTAAATTGTGCAAATGTTTCACGCGTCTCAAGCCAGGCCGAACATAATTCCCCCGAAACAAAAGCGCGTTAAACACGCTCCCGAATTTTCCAGTGGCAGAACACCACCGATGAATATTCCTAATCCTTCGTTTAACAGGCCAGTCGTTGCGTCCGACACACCGTAACTGCCTCGATTCAAATTTCGCGGGGTTGCAGGGCCCGCTATGATGGCACGACTGGGTCGAGGACGCGGTCCGACCAAACCCGAGCGATATGGACCCACGGTTAAAGTTTAAAACGATCGATCGTAACGTTATTTATCGATTTCAATGAAATATAAGGAAGCGAATCGAAGTCGTCGACCGAATTTAGTCCGTTCATCACGGGGATTTGTTTCTATAAATTTGGGCCCGTTGGGATCGGTCAGTTGTAACGCTATTTACCGATTTCAACGAAATATAGGGAAGTGAATCGAAGTCGTCGACCGAATTTAGTTCGCTTGTTACGGGGGTCAGTGTTTCTATAAATTTGGGCCCGTCGCGATCGGTCAAATCGTAACACTATTTACCGATTTCAACGAAATACAACGAAATGAATCGAAGTCGTTAGCTGAGTTTAGTCCACTTGTCACGGGGGCCAGTGTTTCTATAAATTTGGGCCCGTCGCAATCGATCGATCATAACGTTATTGACCGATTTCAATGAAATATAAGGAAATGAATCAAAGTCGTAGGCCGAGTTTAGTCCGTTCGTCACAGGGGTTTGTACACGCATCCGCTCGGTCAGTGTTATTATAAATTTGGGCCCGTCGCGAACGGCCGATCGTAAAGCTACTTGCCGATTTCGACGAAATATAACGAAGTGAATCGAAGTCGTCGGCCAAATTTAGTCCACTTATCACGGGGGCCAGTGTTTCTATAAATTTGGGCCCGTCGCGAATGGCTAATTGTAAAGCTATTTACCGATTTCAACGAAATATAACGAAGTGAATCGAAGTCGTCGGCCGAGTTTAGTCCGTTCATCACAGGGGTCAGTGTTCTTATAAATTTGGGCCCGTCGCGATCGGTCGGCGCGAATTGCGAGCGATGGCTGCGTGCATTCCTATAGGTCGAATGCATCTTTTAAGGATATGCGCTGGTGCCAACGTTTTCCTGGGGTATAAGATGCTTAAACAAATTCGGACAGCCGTGACACCATCGCCCAGTGATTTTTAGGGCCCCTTTCTGGGGTCCGACGCGCATGGCGACCAGATGATAAAGAAACGAACCGATTTCCAACTCGTATCGGGAAGTTCGGTTTTCACGGAAACGATACAACGTAGCCTCTGTCGCATTGGTCTGTGGAAGCACCGAATCGCGCAACTGGCTAACCTAAATCCACCTATTTCGCTGCCCTGCACTCGGTAAATGCCGCCATTTGCGCACGCAAATTTGCGGCCACGCTATAACTGCACACTGTGCAAATGCAAAAACTTCCGGTTTTGCCACCGGAGTCGAAACTTCGAACCCTGGGTGCTCTGCAGCGTAACAGGAATTGCATTGTGGCCCCAGTTGCCGCGAAAATGGGGTAATGTGCGCGTTGCCGGTTCAACGGGGTGGTTCTTGTCAGTGGTACGTTCGAAGAACGGTTTGTAGATAGATTTTGCGAGAATTTAATATAGGTGGATTTGTATTGTTTTGGGTTAGGGTGTGGGACAGATGTGGTTGAATCGAGGTTTTTTGAGAAGTGCTTTGAGAGTGTGAGGATTTGTCAGTGGTAGTTAAGGGTGGCTTGGTAGATTTGCTAATTTGGGGTCTTCGTTTTTCGAGTTTTCGCGTTGTAGACTGTATTAGTGGAATTGAAGTATTTCCAAAGAAATTTGGTTTTGCAAGAATTTATTGGTGGCAACTAAGGGTGGTTTAAGGAACAATTAAATTATAAATTCGAGAACGTGAAGCTGTGTTTGGGTTTTGAAACATTGTGCATTTGAATTAATTAAAGTGAAATTTTCAATAAGATGTTTGAATTTGGGAAAATTTATTATTGATAGTTATGAGTAATTTGAAGGATGATTAATGAATAAATATGAAAATGTTTTTCTAGTAATATTAAGCTATTTGAAATTTTCACAAGAGATCCTGGATTTAGGAAATTTTATTAGTGGAAGTTAAGGGTGGTTTTAGGGATGATTAAGTGGTAAATATGGATCTGCGAATTTATATTGTTAATGTTTTATTTCTGCATACTTGTATTTAACTCAAAATGAAATTTTTATGCAAGAGATTCAATTTGGGAAAATTTATCATTCGAACTTAAACTAGTTAAATGTCTTAAGAGTATTATACATGTGTATAATTAAATACGATATAAATCATATTTGATATAGTAGATTTACGTAATATTCAATTATCGAGAAACCAAGGAACAATATGAGACAGTCGTAAAATTTATCCCTCATTTTAAATATTTATGAAAATCTTCATACTTCCATCAAATTCATAAATACACATTTCTTGCGCCATTTTACGTTTTCAGATTTTAATTAATTTGATAAAAGTTGTAGTATAAAAAGCAACCACCGAAGCAACCCTGTATCGAACCAAGTTAATCCCCATCCTTTCTTACCCCTCATCGTCCATTTAATTCAAGTCAAGAAGGATAGGAGGAAAAGCGACACGTTAATCGCCGCTTTTCTCCAAGAATCCCAGCAGTTTAACTTAACCCAGCTTCTCTATTAAAGTCCAATTGCTAAAAATAAACCTCGAAGGCACGCATAAAACAGTGACAATATTAGACTGCATTATTCTTCTTTAACAAAGGTGATTAAATCGTCACTTTATGATCAAATAGACTTCTTTTTCAAAAAGAAAAAGAAAAGGAACAGCAAAAATTTATCCAGTTTCAAAAATATACTCTAACCTCAAAGGCACGTGTAAAGCAGTGAGAGTATTAAATTGCATTCTTTCTCGTCACAGGTGATCAAAATCAGATCAAATGGACTCCAAAAAGAAAACAAAAAGGAAAAGTAGAAATTTATCCAGTTCTTCTATTAAATCCAGTTTCAAAAAAGTATCCTAACCTCAAAGGCACGTGTAAAGCAGTGAGAGTATTAAATTGCATTCTTTCTCGTCACAGGTGATCAAAATCAGATCAAATGGACTCCAAAAAGAAAACAAAAAGGAAAAGTAGAAATTTATCCAGTTCTTCTATTAAATCCAGTTTCAAAAAAGTATCCTAACCTCAAAGGCACGTGTAAGGCAGTGATAATATTAGACTGCATTATTCTTCTTCGACACAGGTGATCAAATCGTCATCATTCTAGGACAAATAAATCCCAAAGAAAAAAAGAGGAAAATAATTTTTATAGTTTTCCTATGAAGTTCATTTTAAAAAAGTACCCTAACCTCAAAGACACGTGTAAAACAGTGAGAGTATTAAACTGCATTCTTTCTCGTCACAGGTGATCAAAATCAGATCAAATGGACTCCAAAAAGAAAACAAAAAGGAAAAGTAGAAATTTATCCAGTTCTTCTATTAAATCCAGTTTCAAAAAAGTATCCTAACCTCAAAGGCACGTGTAAGGCAGTGATAATATTAGACTGCATTATTCTTCTTCGACACAGGTGATCAAATCGTCATCATTCTAGGACAAATAAATCCCAAAGAAAAAAAGAGGAAAATGATTTTTATAGTTTCCCTATGAAGTTCATTTTAAAAAAGTACCCTAACCTCAAAGACACGTGTAAAACAGTGAGAGTATTAAACTGCATTCTTTCTCGTCACAGGTGATCAAAATCAGATCAAATGGACTCCAAAAAGAAAACAAAAAGGAAAAGTAGAAATTTATCCAGTTCTTCTATTAAATCCAGTTTCAAAAAAGTATCCTAACCTCAAAGGCACGTGTAAGGCAGTGATAATATTAGACTGCATTATTCTTCTTCGACACAGGTGATCAAATCGTCATTAATCTAGGACAAATAAATCCCAAAGAAAAAAAGAGGAAAATGATTTATATAGTTTTTCTATAAAGTTCATTTTAAAAAAGTACCCTAACCTCAAAGGCATGTGTAAGGCAGTGATAATATTAGACTGCATTATTTTTCTTCGACACAGGTGATCAAATGGTCACTCTATGATCAAATAGATTCAAAAAAGAAAACGAAAAGAAACAACAAAAATTTATGCAATTCTACTATTAAATCCAGTTTCAAAAAAATACCCTAACCTCAAAGGCATGTGTAAGGCAGTGATAATATTAGACTGCATTATTTTTCTTCGACACAGGTGATCAAATCGTCATCATTCTAGGACAAATAAATCCCAAAGAAAAAAAGAGGAAAATGATTTATATAGTTTTTCTATAAAGTTCATTTTTAAAAAATACCCTAACCTCAAAGGCACGTGTAAAACAGTGAGAGTATTAAACTGCATTCTTTCTCGTCACAGGTGATCAAAATCAGATCAAATGGACTCCAAAAAGAAAACAAAAAGGAAAAGTAGAAATTTATCCAGTTCTTCTATTAAATCCAGTTTCAAAAAAGTATCCTAACCTCAAAGGCACGTGTAAGGCAGTGATAATATTAGACTGCATTATTCTATCGTAGGACCCAAGCCAGATCGCAGTCGATCGACTGTTTCACCCCTGAAACTCGTGCGTCGCCACCGATCGACGGTGTTTTCCGTCTGAGAGTGAACTATGCTGCGACAAAAGAAGAAGAAGAGAAAGAGAAAAGATATGCCAAGAAAGACTCACCGGATCAGCTCGAAGATCTCCGGCTTCTCTCGCTCTCTCTGCTTCATCCTCTCCTTCATGGCTGTGATGATGCTGTTCGCCTTATCCTCCGCACCGTGCTTCGAGCTCTTCTCCGCCGCCCCTGGAAAAATGAAAAAGGCATCCAATGAGGATTTCACTTCACCGATGTGATATTGTTTAGCTTGGTTAAAGGGGTAGAAAGTTTCCTCCCTGCAAGTGGAATATTTCCTTCCCGGGCAAATTGAGTCGAATAAAGTACAGTTTATGCACACAGTCCTTGCATCGACCACACGTCGAATTTCCTTGCATCCAGAGGAAAACTGGACGAGAAAATTTATTTTCTATTTTATTAGAAATTTAATTTTTTTAATTTTTATTAGAAAATTATATTTTATTTTCTCTACTATTTTATGCAAGAGTTTGTCGAATCTTTTTAATTTTCTTTTTTCGCGGAAATTTGCAAGTGACGTGGAAAAGATAAGGTTAGGGATTTCCACTTCTAGAGGTATCGAGAGGCCCGGGTCAATGGGGCCCCGGTTTATGTCTTTACGAGTGCTCCATGACACGTGGACCACCAAGAATGCTTGGATTAAAGCATGGAAAAAGCAGTTCGTTTGTGATTAGACCACTGGACAGAGCTTTTCCAAATTCCTAATTTTCTAATTTCCAAATTTCCTAAATTCCGAAATTCTGAAATTCCTAATTTCCTAATTCCCTAATTTTCTAAATTCCTAATTTCCTAAATTCCTAATTTTCTAATTTCCAAATTTCCAAATTTCCTAAATTCCTAAATTCCTAATTTCCTAATTTCCTAATTTTCTAAATTCCTAATTTCCTAATTTTCTAATTTTCTAAATTCCTAATTTCCTAATTTCCTAAATTCCTAAATTCCTAATTTCTGACACTATGTCTTTTGTACGGGATCCCTTTAATTTTCTTTTTTCGCGGAAATTTGGAATTTTGTTTTATCTCTGTAGGTGATGAGGAAAAGAAAAGATTAGAGAATACCACTTCTAGAGACATTAAGGGGTCCGGGTCAATAGGACCCCGGTTTAAGTCTTTATGACGAGTGCCCCGTGATACAGGAACCACCTTGAATGTTTGGATTAGACCATGAACAAAGCAGTTGGTTTGTGACTAGACCACGGGACAAAGCTTTCCTAATTTCCTAATTTCCTAATTTCCTAAATTCCTAAATTTCTAATTTCTGACATCGTGTCTTCTGTACCAGGCCCCCCTCGAGTAAGTAGTGCCTTGATTTATTAAATACCCACGATATCCCTTCATCTCCTTTATTCCTGATAATTCATAATTCTTTTTTATCTCCTTTATTCTTGAAAATTTGTAATTTTTTTCCACCCTTTATATTCGTGGAAATTTGAATTTGTTCCTGGTAGTTTGTAGCCTTTTTTATCACCTTTATTACTAGAAATTTGTAACTTCTTTTTATCTCGTTTATTCGTGGAAATTTGTAACTTTTTTTATCTCCTTTATTCGTGGAATATTGCAATTTTTTGAAATATAAATTTATTCGTGGAAATTTGTAATTTTTTTGATTTCCTTTATTTGTGGAATATTGCAATTTTTTGAAATTTAAATTTATTCGTGAAAATTTGTAATTCCTTTTTACTCCACCTATAATATTCGAGGAAATTTGACTGTGTTCCTGGAAATTCGTAATTTTTCTTTCCCTCTTTAATATTCGGGGAAATTTGAATTTATTCCTGGAAATTTGCAATTTCTTTATACACCTTCTTTATTCGTGGAAATATGTAATATTTTTTGATGTCCTTTATTCGTGGTAATTAATAAGTTTCAAAATTTTACTTTCAATTTTATTGTTACTCATCTTTCAACATTATTTCTATTTTTTAGTCCTTTGAGGTTATGTTTAATTAAGGAAGATTGATAGGGAAAAATAGCGCACGGACTGGGTGATTATTTTTAATCTTACGGGTAGTTTATACGGGATACACGTGTACCTTGGTAAAATTATTGTACTGGGAGGATGTATTAATGTAATCTGATTTAATCAGCCACCGAGGGTCAGTAGTTAATTCGATACGAACGCACCGCTGCGATGCATCATATGGATTAAGGTGGTCTTAAAAATAAGATCCATTCATCCTCTGCTGTATTAAATTCGTATACTCCCTGGCGAATAAATAGTATTTATGCATGCACAAGATTTCATAAAACGCACGCTATAATTAAAAAAAAAAATAATATGTAAATAATTAGGTATTATACATTTAAAAAATTCGCTATATAGTTCATAAAAAATGCGATTTACAAAAAAGAAAATATAATTAGAAAGAATAAATAATATGTAAATAATTAGGTATTGTACATTTACAAAATTCGCTACACAGTTCATAAAAAAATGCGATTTACACCAAAAAAAAAAGAAAAGAAAAAAAGAAAAAGAACCTACATCCATGATTACCTAATTCATAGCAGTCTCATTCCTCGACAATTTTATTAATCATATTCTACTGTATGTATACCGATGCCCCCCGCCCACATACTAATTTATGAAAAAGGAGAATTACAAAATTTAAAAAAAAAAGATACCAAATTTACGACAGTCCCAATTACTCGACAATTAATCAAACACCACTACTGCACGTACATACATTAATGTCTCAAACATATTAATTTAATAAAAAGGTTAATTACTGTACAAAACGAAGAGACTACTATTTCCACGATTACCTAACTCACAGTACAGCACTGCTAGAAATCATCGAAAAACAGCTTAAGAAAAATCCGATAATATCAATTTAGATCCAATTTCCATATCTCAACATTTCCCCATACATACCCTTCGAGAGCAAGCCCACAGCCTCGTGTGCATCTTCCTCGGGACGGTTTTGTTTGGAACAAGTTTTGCCGGTCTCGAAGGACACTTACTCGAAATTTTTCCACAGGATACACGTGGAAACACAAACGCGGCGTCTTTCCACGCCCGGAACATTCGAGGAGCTTTAATTTTCCGGTACAGGTTCGCGCCATGCTCGTTTCATGCCCGATTCGTGGATCCCGAGCATGCAGCATCACCGCGCTTAACCGTGCCGGAAATTACGCGTACTGATCGCTGGGATGCTAGACACTCGGAACGAACTAGAGAAAAGTTGGCGAAAAATCGATCCCTCGTGACGGAAAATGGACGGTGGCGCTGTTCAGTAGTGAGTAAACTTGGAAACGAACAACAACTACGGGAACATGTGACTATTCGAACGGTTCCGCCATACTGTGGGACCAAGGCGACAAATGACGAGGAGATGCCATTTTAGAAACGTTTGGTTCGAAGAAAAAAGGTTGGTTTTTATATTTAACAGTCAATTAGGACTACGAAGCAAGATAAAAAACTACTTTTATTAACATTCGCTCATTTTAAACATTATTATCAGACTACGGGGAGGTGGCGAGGCAAATTACAAGGAAATGTAATCCACTGCTATAAACGCCATGTCAATTATAATTCAACAAAGAATGCAAATGTATCTTTATGCATTGAAATCTACTTAGTAAAACCCTAAACTAAGGAAAATTCCAAAAGTCCTCATGCAATATTTTTTTAGATATACAGATATGAATGTTATTAATGTTCATTTTTCCTTTCACTTAGTAATTCAGCACTACTCAACATTCATTGTTAGGACATCTTAACGGTGGAAGTCTCCTTTTTATAATAGAAATCTAATTTACAATCAGAAAATTCTAATCCAAAAGACTAATTTCGGAAATATTTGCGAAAAAAGAAATTACGCAGAATTATCTGACAACCACTGACACATTCGCAACTATTTTTGGAAAACGCACGCACGAAACCGAAAAAGAGCTATCAATCCTGTTAGAAAAAATTCCCCTCTACGCGGATTGATGAAAAAATCCGAAATCGAAAACCTAATTTTAAGGATAGAAATCAAAAAAGTCTATTGCGCAGCACGATCTGACAGCCACTGACACATTCGGCATTATTTTCGGAAAACGCAAGCACGAAACCGAAGAAAAGTAATCAATCCTATTAGAGAAAATTCCCCTCTACACTGTTAGAGGAAAAAATCCGAAATCAAATGCCTAATTTTAAATATAGAAATCAAAAAAGTCTATTGCGCAGCACGATCTGACAGTCACTGTCACATTCGGCACTATTTTCGGAAAACGCACGCACGAAACCGAAGAAAAGTAACCAATCCTATTAGACAAAATTCCCCTCTACACTGTTAGATGAAAAAATCCGAAATCGAAATCCTAATTTTAAAGATAGAAATCAAAAAAGTCTATTGCGCAGCACGATCTGAGAGCCACTGACACATTCGGCACTATTTTCGGAAAACGCAAGCACGAAACCGAAAAAAAGTTATCAATCCTGTTAGAGAAAGATCCCCTCTACGCGGATTGATGAAAAAATCCGAAATCGAAAGCCTAATTTTAAAGATAGAAATCAAAAAAGTCTATTGCGCAGCACGATTAGACAGCCACTGACACATTCGGCACTATTTTCGGAAAACGAATGCACGAAACCGAAAAGGAGCTATCAATCCTGTTAGAGAAAATTCCCCTCTACGCCGATTGATGAAAAAATCCGAAATCGAAAGCCTAATTTTAAAGATAGAAATCAAAAAAGTCTATTGCGCAGCACGATCTGAGAGCCACTGACACATTCGGCACTATTTTTGGAAAGCGCACGCACGAAACCGAAAAAAAGTTATCAATCCTGTTAGAGAAAATTCCCCTCTACGCGGATTGATGAAAAAATCCGAAATCGAAAGCCTAATTTTAAAGATAGAAATCAAAAAAGTCTATTGCGCAGCACGATCTGAGAGCCACTGACACATTCGGCACTATTTTTGGAAAGCGCACGCACGAAACCGAAAAAAGGTTATCAATCCTGTTAGAGAAAATTCCCCTCTACGCGGATTGATGAAAAAATCCGAAATCGAAAGCCTAATTTTAAAGATAGAAATCAAAAAAGTCTATTGCGCAGCACGATTTGACAGCCACTGACACATTCGGCACTATTTTCGGAAAACGCATGCACGAAACCGAAAAAAGGTTATCAATCTTATTAGAGAAAGCTCCCCTCTACGCGGATTGATGAAAAAATTCGATGTCGAATGCCTAATTTTAAAGATAGAAATCAAAAAAGTCAATTGCGCAGCACGACCTGAGAGCCACTGACACATTCGGCACTATTTTCGGAAAACGCAAGCACGAAACCGAAAAAAAGTTATCAATCCTGTTAGAGAAAGATGCCCTCTATGCGGATTGATGAAAAAATCCGAAATCGAAAGCCTAATTTTAAAGATAGAAATCAAAAAAGTCTATTGCGCAGCACGATTTGACAGCCACTGACACATTCGGCACTATTTTCGGAAAACGCATGCACGAAACCGAAAAAAAGTTATCAATCTTACTAGAGAAAGCTCCCCTCTACGCGGAATGATCAAAAAATTCGAAGTCGGAAGCCTAATTTTAAAGATAGAAATCAAAAAAGTCTATTGCGCAGCACGATTTGACAGCCACTGACACATTCGGCACTATTTTCGGAAAACGCATGCACGAAACCGAAAAAGGGTTATCAATCCTGTTAGAGAAAATTCCCCTCTACGCGGATTGATGAAAAAATCCGAAATCGAAAGCCTAATTTTAAAGATAGAAATCAAAAAAGTCTATTGCGCAGCACGATTTGACAGCCACTGACACATTCGGCACTATTTTCGGAAAACGCACGCATGAAACCGAAAAAGAGTTATCAATCCTGTTAGAGAAAATTCCACTCTACGCGGATTGATGAAAAAAACCGAAATCGAAAGCCTAATTTTAAAGATAGAAATCAAAAAAGTCTATTGCGCAGCACGATTTGACAGCCACTGACACATTCGGCACTATTTTCGGAAAACGCATGCACGAAACCGAAAAAAAGTTATCAATCTTATTAGAGAAAGCTCCCCTCTACGCGGATTGATGAAAAAATTCGATGTCGAAAGCCTAATTTTAAAGATAGAAATCAAAAAAGTCAATTGCGCAGCAAGACCTGAGAGCCACTGTCACATTCGTCACTATTTTCGGAAAACGCACGCACGAAACCGAAAAAGAGTTATCAATCCTGTTAGAGAAAGTTCCTCTCTACGCGGATTGATGAAAAAATCCGAAATCGAAAGCCTAATTTTAAAGATAGAAATCAAAAAAGTCTATTGCGCAGCACGATCTGACAGCCACTGACACATTCGGCACTATTTTCGGAAAACGCATGCACGAAACCGAAGAAAAGTTATCAATCCTATTAGAGAAAATTCCCCTCTACGCGGATTGATGAAAAAATCCGAAATCGAAAGCCTAATTTTAAAGATAGAAATCAAAAAAGTCTATTGCGCAGCACGATCTGACAGCCACTGACACATTCGGCACTATTTTCGGAAAACGCACGCACGAAATCTAAAAAATGTAATCAATTCCGTTAGAGAATATTCCCGTATACGCTGATAGAGGAAGAAATCCGTATCGGAAGGCCTTATTTTGCAGGTATAAACGGAAGAAGTAAATTATATAGACAATGGGACGGGCAAAAACTCCTTCGCCACTAAATTTTGAAAACAAATGATCGAAATCGAAAAAAATGTCACTGCATTGGTTAGAGAAAAGCGTAATCAACGCTTTTATACCGAAGAAATCTAGTGTAAAAGCCTACTTTCTGAAATATGAGCCAAGGAAGTAAACTGTGTTGCACGATTTCACTGGCACTCGCTGTTCCGTCACTTTATTTCATATGTACAGCTTTCATCGTTATATAACTGTCCTACTGGTTGGAAAACAGCGTATTCTATGCAATAAACTTTATATTCTAACCCACAATGGAAATATAGAATGTATGAGCGATAATACGTGACTATGTTGCAACTGAACGTTAAGAACGAAGGAAAATTGAGAAAACTATTATAAAGCTGCCTATTCGGAGTAATGTTGGCGAAATATTCCAATGGACAAGCGAAACGTGGAATATACGATCGACGGTAGGGGCCTATGCTGCTGTATTATAGGACGCGCACTCACACCACTTCACTTCACACATATATCCTTATACGACTCACACTACGTACATCACTTCATTCCACATGTGGTATATTACCACCGAACACATGTTGGGAAATTAGATATCCTGATCTTCGTAATTTTCTCACAATTCCTTGAACTTCTGCTGTGGCCCACACGTTAATATCACGACAATGTTGCAAATATCACGACAATGATTCAATAATAACCTATAGCGGCAATGTTATGTAGTAATACTAGATACCGTGAATTATCGTTATGGAATATATTATATATTTCGTTAACTGCGGTGTCAATCACTGATAGCACTGCTTCGCGAAATGTTTTGTGTAGCCATTAAAAGTTTCACTTCGACGCGTGAGAATGTTCGACCACGTTTTACCGGTACGTTCAACTCAACGGCTACTGAATAATGGCTGCCGTTGGACAAGCTATGCAGCGTTGTGGCGGGAAGATACGTTATTTTTGAAATAGCTATATGCTACAATATCGATTTTTAATACATTCTTATTATTTATTGAAATACCGTTATGTCTAAAACCTAAGAGATTTAAGTTAATTTATGTAAATTAAAAGAGTTTGAGAAATAATTTGCAAAATTTCATATTTTCAACTTAAAACCCAATTTATTATTAAAATTAATAATTTATATTAATAAAATTGACAGGAAAAAATTCAGAAACGACTGAACTACATATTTGAAATGTATAAAATACAAAAATAAGGCACATATATATATGTGATAGCTGAAAAATGTTTTTTGCCACATAATGCATCAATTTTTGTATTTTTTAAGAAAGAATTAAATAGAAATTTTGGTGATTTAGAAAAGTCTCAAGGAGGAATTTTATTATTCTGGGAAAGACATAACTAAGAATTTTAGTACTTTAACAAATAGTCGACTAGGAGTTTCGGTATTTCAAAAAGGAGTCAACTAAGAATTTTGCTATTTAGGAAAATAGTTATCTAGGAAGTTCCATATTCTACGGTCATCTCGGAATTTTGGTGTTTTAAGAAAACTTTGACTGGGAATTGTGGTATTTTATGGAAAAGTTTAGAAGAAATTTTAGTAACGTAGTAAGTAACGTCACTTCTAGTTTTGGTGATTCAAGTTGGAATTTTGTATACTCCCTAATTTTGGTACACCTTCTTATGAATATAAAAGATTTTTAGTAACCCTTTGACAAGCCAAGAATTCTTCAGTTTAAATCATCAGGGACAACTTCAAAATTTGATCGTAGCAAGAGAAATTATTAAAATTCTCCATGAATAATGCCAAGCTTGTAAAATTTGCATACATACACAGAAAC
Source organism: Eufriesea mexicana (assembly GCF_001483705.2). Taxonomy (NCBI): domain Eukaryota; kingdom Metazoa; phylum Arthropoda; class Insecta; order Hymenoptera; family Apidae; genus Eufriesea; species Eufriesea mexicana. The sequence continues at coordinate 178,735 of NW_016913209.1, read as the reverse complement.
TGACTAAGAATTTTCTAATAATTCAAAAAAATATTCAATCGAAATTCCCATTAAGCAAAGAAAATTATTATGTCTTTCTATGAATAATTTCGCTTCTACTCTTTGTAGAATAAAATTCAGAACTATATTCTAAACTAAGTGCGCAATAAAATTTAAGTATACAACAATCGACCAAGAATTTTTCCATTCAGAAGTACAGCTCAGACCAAATTCTCTCCAAATAAAACAAACTATTAGATTCTTCCAATTATACCAATAATGTCATTAACCAATCATTTGAACACCTTTCTTCATCGAACACGTGACTGATTGTGAGTA
>NW_016913209.1:143369-178380 GCF_001483705.2 Eufriesea mexicana | reverse complement strand
AATTAAATATCTAATTAAATTAAAAATTGAATATAAATTAAATATTAAATATTGATTTAAATATTTTCCAAATACAAATTCGATATTGAAAACGGGCTTAAATCCTTGGCTAAATTCTCAACACCGCAATGACGAGTGAATATTCGATTAATCGTAAGTAAATTCCTTTCACGCGTGTAACAGTACTAATCTCGGTACTGTTACGACTCAGCCAGCTTTTAAACTCGCTAATTGCCGAGGTATTATCCAAATAATTGCGCAAGAGTTTAAATTGATAATTTAAACTATTTCGCGTACCAAAAAGTTCCTTTACGTTCGAGCAATTAAAAGTTAAAGCTCCGAATATGAAGCTGACGGGAGCGTACGGTGGAATCTAGGTAGAAAGTCATTATCAGTTTCAGCAGCCGCGATTTCCACGTGAAAACACCGTGGATGTGTCTGACAGGCTTGTAACTGCTGAATCGTATGAATAATTTACGCGAAATTTTAATTAAAATATTTAATTCCCATATGCGACGTCCCATGATCCGATTAATAGTCCACTAGGCGAATTTAAACGTTGTCACGTGACTAATTACAGGATGTTTTGATACGAGCATGGTTTAAAACGTTTGGTTGACGATTTCTCCAAAATCTGATTTCTCGAGGAAGATAATTGACGTTGAAAATATTCATTGGAATTTACAGCTTGTCCAGTAATGATATTGATAAACTGACGGATTACAAGATGGAAGTTGTAGATATTTTTGAAGAATAGAAATATTTTTCAGGATTTTTAACCCTCTGCACTCGAGAGGTGAGCTTCAGTCACAATTTCATAAAATTTGGAAGATCGATATTAATTAATATATCAAATTTAATGTAATGTAGCAGTGTGCGAGGTATCGAAATCAAATAATTCTACAATTCTATCATTATACAATTCTTTATTTAATGCTTAAAAAAGTATCGTCAGTTTTTTAGTAGAGAATCTTTGAATTTATATTCTTCTTTAGCCAAAAAATCGTCGAGTGCAGAGGGTTAAATTATTTTGATTTTCTTCGCTGAAGGATCATATGTTCCGATCACGTGTGATTTTAAAAATAGCTGCTGTGCTGAGATTTGAGTTGTTCACTGCACAAATCGATTAACTCTCCTTTTTGAAAAATTTTAAATTTCAGTGTCAAAGCACTTGGTATAGTCGTAGCTACATTATTTCATTGCATTTCTCCACTTTTTATTTTATGGAGTTGATGAATTTGTGCAGTGAACGGCTCATTTATGAGTGGTACCATGTGCTTAAGGAGTGGTGTGTGGATCTCTTTGTTCTGAGATTCTCTTTGTTTCTTTTTGTTTTGTCGCGTGTCCAGCTTTTGATGCTCGCCGCCCTTTGTCCTTTACGTTTCCAGACCCGTATGATCGTATCATTGTATAAGCAGTGTGTCCTTTTACTTTGATGCAGTTTTAGCTTCTTCTCAATGTTCTTTAAATAGATTAATGACGAAATTACAGTTAATTAAATTTTGAAGAATGAATGGCTGAAGAATGATTTGATAAGGAATTAAATTTTAATTAATGAATAGGTGAAGGATGACTTTTCAATCAGTGGAATGTTAATTAAGGGCTAGTTTAATAATAATTTTGACGAATCTATAATACGAGTTAGAATGGAAATATAGTTTATGAAAAATGTAGAAATTATGAAATTTATTATTAATAACAAATTGTTCAGAACGAAGATTTATAATAAAATTGAAAAAATTAATAAATTATTGGTTATTACTTGAATTTATAAAGAATTTAAAATATATTTGTAATTTACGAAAAGTTTAAAAATTATTATAATTATTGTTAATAATAAATTGTTCATAGCGTAAATTTATAATACAAGGAAAGAATTAATTCATTGGTTATTACTCGAATAATATCATACTAATGTTTAAATGTACCTATAATTTGGAAAAGTGTAAAAATTATTACACTTATTTTTAATAGCAAATTGGTCACAACGTAAATTTATAATATAAGTGGAAAAATTACTAAATTATAGGCTATTACTAGTATATATAACGTATTTGCGTGAAAATGTATCTATAATTAGTAAAAAGTTAATAAATTACTAGATTTATTGTTAATAGCAAATTAAAATTGTTGATATCAAATAGTTTATAACGTATATTAACGATAAAAGTCAAAAAGTTAATAAATTATCAGCTACTACTTAAACATACAACGTACTTGTGTTAAAATGTATTCATAACTTACAAAAAGTTAATAAATTAATAAATTTATTGTCAACAGCAAATTAAAATTGTTGTTAACAAATAATTTGTAACGTATATTAACGATAAAAGTCAAAAAAGTTAATAAATTATTAGTTATTACAGCGGAAATGTAACTTTTAAAGGAATCGGTAAAGTTCGGAAATTTTCGCCGATCTTCGGCCGGCCGCCGCTATATAAGGGGGCCCGCGTGAAGGCTCGAGCCAGTTGTCGGTTCGACTTCGGGGGGTCCGCGTTAATATTTTTTCTTTCAGATACTAATTATTTTTTTGTTTCAGATTTTAATTATCTTTCTTCTTTCAGATTCTATTTATTTTATTCTATTTGTCTTTGTTTCAGCATTTGAATATTTCGTAGAATATTCGAATGCTTCGTTGTTGGTTTATCTATATCTCATCGTTGGCTAGATCAATGGCTATTCAGTGGCCATTGTCCACTCTTTTAAATATTTTAACAATAATTTTTTCTTTCAGGTACCAATTATCTTTTCTTTCAGGTTCTAATCATTTTTCTTCTTCCAGATTTTATTTCTTTCATTTTATTTGTCTTCGTTTCAGCATTCGAGTATTTCGTACAATATTCGAATGCTTCGTCGTTGGTTTACTTATGTTTCATCGTTGGCTAAATCTTTCCTTTCACAAATTTTACGACTTCCGTTCGACTTGTTTTCGTTAGGGCGTTCGAGTATTTCGTATAATACTCGAGCGCTTCCTCGTTGGCATGTTTATATCTCACCGTTGGAATGTTTCTGTCTGGTAGTTATGTTGCTCAGGTCTCGTCGTTGGCTTGCTCGTTCCATTTCGTTATTAACCTCGATGGTTTCCTCGTACTAATCTCTTTCCTTTCAGCTACATATTAACAATAATATATTCTGTTTTAGCTTTTAGGTTCCTCAAGACTTCATTTGCGACACATCAATCAACGATGCGTGCGTTTACATTTAAGTAATCATAAGATAGATCCATAGACTAAGTATCATGTGCGCGCTATCTGTACGAAGGTAAGCTACCTAACTTGCAGCGAAATTAATAAATTCTCTATCATTTTCTTATCCCCCTCGTTTAGCAAATAGAACATAATTGTTCTCGCGATAATCGCGATCGTTCGTAAGTACCGACTAGCCTACGCGACGTGCTCTCGTGTACTCGATAAGTACATGCTTCGTAAGTCATCCTCACGACTCGTCTCCGACACTCATTTCCAGTCACTGTCAATCTCGTCATGCATCGGGTTCCAGGGTGACCCCCTCGGATCAGTGCGTCTTCTGACCTCGACGGGGCGGTCCGCTGCCTAAGTCGTACGCGACTGGGGCTCGGGCACATGCTGGCTGACGGACTAGTACCATCTACGGTTAGACCACAGGGATGATTAAGTTCTACCCCGTGTGGCTGGGATGCGAAGTGTCTGTCTTGGCCGGCAACCGCCCAGCAGGGCCCTCGCGTTGACACTAGAAGTTTCATTGGTTCAGGGACTATCCTTGGTCCACGTGTAAGTCTTGGCGAGTGCGACAGTGACTGGAATTGAGCTAGGCCCGATCGGGAGGGTGCCGAGGTATGAAGTTATCTCTGTACACGGGAGTACATCGCCTAGGCTAGTCGGTCTTTCGAATAATCGCGAACTCGTTCGGGCGCGTCGCGATTTTCTATTAGCTCGCGTGTTTGATATTTCATTCCCTATTTTTATGGGAACTTGAAAATATCTTAGCGTTGCGACAGTAGAGTTTCAGTATACCGAACCGAAACCCCTTTTGTAAGACACGAAATATAATAAAGTGTCAGTAGAGTCATTTTAACTTAATTCGCTCCAAGTTAGATTAGGGTACCTTTGATACAGGTAGCACCAGCAGGCTGCGCCACTAGGGCGCATGTCGGGTCTCGATGCGTAGTCACCTCCACGTGGTGAGACCTGGTAATTGGTATCGTTTCCAAAGATTCCTCTTTGCGAAACGATACCAAGCTAAGAGCTACGCACAAAGTTAAAGGTACTCCCTATATTCTTTTCCAACTTTGTCAATTTTCCAAAATTGTACAACGAAAATGTATCTTATCTTTCCTACCCTTTCACCTGCGCTGCACTTGGTCTTCGAATTATACGCAGACTGCATGCTGCTAAAACCCTGTATATGCATTACCCTCGAATATTTCCTCGACCTAATCACGCGACCGAGCTTCGCGCAGCCCCCACAGACCCCCTATGACCGATTCAAAGACTCGCAACCAATATCCCCGCGTTTCTCTCTGCAAGGAACACTGGAATCGAAGTTGGGAAGTAGCCTGGAGCCGAATCGGGCAGCGCGGTTGGTTAAATTCGTTGTCTTTGGTGGCCCAGGAACGTGCTGCGCGCAGCGAAACAGGTCATTCTCGATAACAGGATTTCCACGAGAGAAACCAGGTCCGTGGATTGCACTCGTTACGACCGGATGGCTCGAAGGAACCAGCCGAGGGCAATTAATCGACCACGAAATTAATATTAGCGTTGGCTGGCAGGTGGATAATCGCTCCTTTGATACAGGCGTTGGGTACGTTTAATGGCATAGTATAAGTGTTCGACGAATGTGCTTGCTCGTGACTGCTTGGTCAACTGTTAGGCGATGTTTGATAGCTGGACTATCGCTTTGGGATATGCATGTGTGCATGAATGGAAATATGCCTGGTGTCAGTGGACGCCGTGAGCTAGGAACGTGAGTTTATCTATTAGGTTAGGTAATGTTAGGGCGACAGGTACCGACGAAACGAATTTTGAAAAGAGACGAAAGAACACGAAATGGGAGAATTTACAAGCGTGACGAAGACGGAGAGTGGGAAGAGGAAATTTGAAAATTTAGCCACGAGGAAGTTCGCGAAAGCTTGGCGAATTAATGACGCGCCGTGCAGCTTGAAATCGAGGCTTCGTCGATAATGGAACGCGAGGGGTAGCATCATTAACCCGGTACCGTCGTGAGGATCCGCAACCGATGAAATATCGATAAAAAGCGAATTCGTGCCGATCGTGGAGATTGCGGAGGAACGGAGTGAGAAAAGATTCGCGACGGGGTTTCGCTCCGGCCAAATTGAAATTCTCGTGGCCGCTGCGGGATTACAAGTGTCCCCGCTTCGGTTTCGATGCAACCTCCGACCCATTGCTTCCTTTGCAACCCCAACGGAACCCAATTTAAATATGAAAACATTCCGTTCGCGACAGACGTGTATTCTTGTACTCCGTGGGCGACGATTTTAAATGGACACGCTGTATGTGTGAATTGCTGTCGAGATGGCTTTCAAACTGTCGATAAAAATGGCGGCAAGTCTTTGTTAAGGGACGAATAGAAATGGAAATATAACGCTTTAATAATTACAGCTGTGGAAATATTTTTAAATATTTTTGGTAAATAATTCATTCAAAAATTATGCTACACCACTTTTAGCGGTATAATGAATTTTTTTTTAAATTATCGACAAAAAGGGCGACATGTCTTTGTTAATGGACGAATAAAAATGGAAATATAACGCTTTAATAATTAGCGTTGTGAAAATATTTTTAAATATTTTTGGTAAATAATTAATTCAAGAATTATGCAGTACTATTTTTAGCAGGATATTGGATTTTTCTAATTATCGGCAAAAATGGCGACAAGTCTTTGTTAATGGATAAATAAAAATGGAAATATAACGCTTTAATAATTAGCGTTGTGAAAATATTTTTAAATATTTTTGGTAAATATTTAATTCAAAAATTATGCAGTACCATTTTTAGCAGGATATTGAATTTTTTAAATTATTAACAAAAGTGAAAGTGCAACGTGACATGGGACGTCGATTATGCGAACCAATCTTGACACATAATCGTTATAATGGAAGAATTATATTTTGCTAATGATTAAATTATACTGATCGTCCATATTGATGGATATTAAACGAAAATAGCAATTTTTCTTAGAAATTTAACAATTTTCTCTAGTTCATCCCTGATTCGGATAAAGGGGGTTCCACAGTATTAATAATTACGCATGTGTGTCATAAAAATATTTCTAAATATTTAAGATAAACAACTGTATGGTAAATAATTTATCACTGATGCATTTTTCCATTTTTGACACCATGTATGTTTTCATTTAAGCTCTAAATAATAAGTATAACACGTTGACAAGCACATTTTACAAAATATGCATAAAATAATTTGAAAAATGAGAATACTCATGGTTCCTAATATTTTATTAAAATCACTCCACTCGATTCCCATATAAAATTTAAATTTCCTCTAATTTTATGCCATTTTTAGGTATTCATGGATATTACTTTTAATTGAAAATTCGAGCTGCATCGAACGGTAATGAATTAATTAACTAGGCCACGGCACGTTGACGTTCGTAAGCATAAAACACGAGGACTTTGTAGTTACGTTGATTATTTAATTACGTAAACGACTGCCATCTGCAAAGACGTAGCTCGTGTCAGAAAATTTCAAAAAAGTCCCCGACGTTAATTAATTATTAATCGAAAAGCAACAGGATATACAATCTTCATAAAAATGCCCGTGCTATGATCTCTCTCAAAATTCATTTTCCTTTCCCTGTGCTTTCGTTGCATTGATGCCGAATTTATTCGCTGCCGTTTAATTACACCGTCGATAATATCGGACATCTACTTTGTCGTCTAATTATCCCTTTTATCCAGGAAAATAAAAATCCCAATGGAATTTCACCTCTCGTTTGAACCAATATTTGTATCTAACATACACGAGTTTATATTTTAATACCTATATTAATTTAATTAAAAGTAAAATATAGATCATGAACAAATAAATAAATATTGCTTTAAAATTTAGTAATAATAACAATAGATCAGTGACACTCAATTAGGTTATGTGCGATTACACTAATATTAATTTACACAACTGACACTGGAAGTAATATCCTTTTAAAATTAAGATAAAATCGATCATTGACACACAGTTAGGTTATGTTCGAAGATTAGACTTCTAAGAGATTAAAAATTAGAAGAGATTAGAAATAAAGGATTAAAATAACCAGAATAACCAAGAAAAGGATAAAACTTTTGTATTCAAAAGTAAATTCTTTAATCTACTCCATCAAAATTCGATTTTACTTGGAAGTAAATTTACTCCACGAAGGTATTCGCAAACTATTCATAACCTACTCGAAAATGTGCAAACTTTTCTCAGAGCAGTAAAATCTTCGATTCCATTTGTTCGATACTCGAGCAAACTCGCGAGACACTCGTGCCCATCGCTAGCGCGCAGATTTGCGAATTTCTGACCGAAACTTCTCAATTACCAACGATACTCTATTCCACGACTAGGGCACGTCGTTTTCAGCTCTGTAGTCCAACTTTATCCGAGTTTCCGCGTGGATGGAAATTCCGCGATCGTGGCAAATTCGATGCGAACGCAACCCGAGGAAATTTCGCGCCAAGTTTCCCGCAGCATCGGCTCGTGGGAGCCGAAAATTCGGCGGGGTCCCTTCCATTTTTCGCGGTCGCGACAGAGACATTAGGACACCCTCGTTAATTACACCTCCGCCTCGCTTCTGGTAATTAAGTTCGGAGAAACGCGATGTAATTTTATCACGAGTTAGCATCATGACAGTTTTGTTTCGTACGTAGATTCCGCTGCGCCAGAAAATTCGCGCAATTGCAATTTATTTTATCGCTGCCAGTCTAATTGCAGTTAATGGCGCTTTCCACTGCGATTCCGACAGATTCCCTCTTCCGTTTCTGTCAATATTGCATGCATGCACAGTGATTGGACAATATTTTACCCTTTTTGAAAATCAGAATGTGGATAATTGGCCGACTTGCCTGTCAAATCGATTAATTCCGCGAAAAACAAAAATTTATCTCAGATATAAGGAATTTAATATTAACCTCTTAGGCACGATGCGCCATTATAGTGGCGTTCGCGGCTGCCATTTTCCTGAACGAGTAGTGGCTCACTCTAGTGGCGCCCTCGCTCACCGTTTGAATTAAACGATCGTTTTCATATGTTTCGTTTCACACTTTTCTTGCCTTCGCGACGTTTTATAACAGTGTTAACAATATACAGACAGAATATACAATCTTTATTTTTGATACGCTAGTATATAGTCAAGTATGAATTGGTGCTTTTCATTTAAGTAAATATATCATTTGCTTTTAACCCTTTGCACTTGACGATTTTTTGGTTAAAAAAGAGTAGAAAATCAAGAATTCTCTATTAAAAAACTGACTATACTTTTTTCAGCAGTAAATAAAGAATTTTATAATAAAAATAATTTTATAATAAAAGAATTGTAGAATTACTTGATTTCGATGCTTTGCACACTGTTACATTACATTAAATTTGATATATTAATTAATATCGATCTTCCAAATTTTATGAAATGGTGACTGAGGGTTACCTCTCGAGTGCAAAGGGTTAATATACCAGATGAACTTTTTAACACGGCAATTAATATCCCTATAACTTTTTAGAACAGCATTGTCCTTCACACGTTGCAGTGATGTATCGTTTATGCATAATTCGCTTTGAACTCTGCCAAAATTTAGCCGTGCCTAAGAGGTTAATCCTTTCCATTATAGTATACATGATGGGTTTTGTGGTAATGGTTGACATAGATTTTAGTATATACGTAAGAATGGTAAATGAAGAACATTCATTTATTAGCATAAAAGGTCGGTCCTGGAAGACAGCATACTCATTTAGTCATCAGAGTTAGTGAACAGTCAGTCAGAGAGTAGTCATCAGGTCAGTGTGTGAGGAAATAATTATTCAGCCAGAAAAAGCCAGTCAGAAGAAAAATTCCTACACATATATTATATATATCCCAAAATTTGGTAATATGGTAATATTATGCTAGTTTGGTAATATATATTGATATGAAAAATGAATTATGTCTTTGAGAAAGAACGAACGCTACGTGAAAGAACAACGCGTCTTCATTGTTAAGCAATATTTACAATTTCTAATTAAAACCCTGTCAATTTATTTTCTATAAAAATTACCAAATTTTGGGACACCCTATAAAAGCACGACGAATAAGTAAACGAAATTTCGCATAAATCCGCGTCACAAATTAACAATTACCAAGTACGAGTTAATTACCAGTCTTGTCCAATTATTATTTAACCTAATTATCTCAGATTCATCGCGTAATGTCTCAATTTTAGCCAACTTATCATAGAAACAGCGAATCACAAGGGACGCCATAATAGAATAGGAAAGGCGTGGTAAATTCGAAATATGATACAGAAATATAATACAGGATACAAAATATCCCAGATTCAGCGTGTAATATCTCAATTTCAACCGACCTATCGTATAGCATCAGCGAATCACAAGGGACTCCTTAATAGAATGGGAAAGGCGCGGTAAATTCGAAATATAGCACAGAAATGTAATACAGGGTAGAAAATAATAGGGAATTCGAAATACAATAGAAAAATACTCACTTTGTAGACAGTCGGCGTTGAGCAGGTCCTTGCACTTCTCGTGGCACTTGACACCGCACTCGGTACACCGCACACCCTGTCGAGCGATACCCCAGAGGAGACCCTCGCACTCGTAGCAGTAGGTCGGCGAGGTCGCGGTCCAGGTGACGAACTTGTGTGGCGTGGTCGAGGAGATCGGGTAGATCATCGCTTGCAGCGTTTTCTTGTACACGTGCATCTTCTGCGGGTGCAGCAGCGTTGCATAGAGAGGTTAGAACGGGTCCGTCGAGGATTCGTGGCGGGGGTAGGTTGGGTACTCTTTTGTCATAGGGACCATTCCATCCACCTCGACTCCATCGCTCGTTTCACGAATCGGTGATGATTTTCCAAACTAACTAGTATCGCTTTATTTTCCAGTCTCCTAAATAACTCTCTTTCAAAATTTTCTTTGAACAATTACCTTTAGATATCACGTTACATATTCATTGGAAATTATTATTATAATAAAAATTCGTGAAAAATTCGGACGACGATAGCTATTTGCTTCTTGTCTTCGTTATTCGCGAATAATTTATCACAAATTTGCAGAATTTTACAGCGTTCATAGGAAGCTTGTTTATCGCCTCGCAAGGTCTCCATCTGACAGAGAAACAGGTAAAGCACAAGATGATATAATAGAGGAATTTGGTGTCACGAAAGATCCAAGTGGGCTGAACTTACTCGACTGACCTAGTCTTTGATGAAACTGGTGATCTATAGTACTATCACTATGATTTAGGCACTCTATCAATGATCAAGAGAGTATGAAAGCAGTTACACTATCTTGGCAGTGGTGGATTCGCAGCGACGATAGAGAGGCAATAATAATACACAATTCAATCGAAAATCCCATATACAGGGTGGACAATGTGACCACTTCGATCATCCCATTCCAATAATTTGCTTACTCGAAAAATTATTTCAACACGTCGAGTGATGTGGCGCCAATTTTGCTATATTTCCGCTCAGACTGCAGCGAGTGGGCACTAGATGCCGAGCAATCAAGTATACTGAAGAGTATGAACAGAAGATTACTTTGTTTCACTCTGTCGTTTGGACTGAGAGAATGGTGCCAATGCACAAATATACAAATTATAAACAGAAGATAATGGGCTGGGGAATGCCAGAAAGGCATAAAGGCGATCACCAAGAGACGATCAGTAGAGAAATAGCCACGGAAGTGTCAAGATTTACTTCAGCAGAGGGAATTTAGATGTTACGATGTATTAATTGTCATTAATAACATAACCCTTGACAATGCACCGATGTCGACAAAACGAAAAGTTTGCTGTCAGTCCCCAGGGTCTGATGCAGCACTCAACGTGTTAATCAGCTTAACCCTTTGACTGCCACGCCGAAATCATATGTTTCTCTGAGGGCGTCACGGGAGTACACCGCTAGATGCAAGATTTGTTCTAATATTTTTCTGACGTTCCAATAAAAATTTTTAACTGTTCAATAGGGCACTTTCTATTTCAAAGTATCTTCTAATTAGTGGTTGTATTCAAAATGCACTAACTGTCAATTTTCATTCAACTATTACAGTTGCACTATACAAGTAGCTCAATCACTCTGGTTACCAATGACCACCATGGCGTCACGGGAAAAACCCTGGTCGGTCATACATGACTATACGTGACTATATATGACTATACGTAGCAGTCAAAGCTTGAAAACGAACATCCTCGAAGTGGTCCACCCTGTACACACAACTGAGAAGAATTTCACATTTGCGACCATTTTCCAAGGTCAGTGTATAAATCCCACTTTACAAAAGAATTTTTCTCCAATTAAAAGACGTGCATATGGTTAATTCATCCTAGCAGACACATCTCGTAAGCAAAATCTACCACTGCAGCCGTGAGACGCGCGGATCTAACCTATACCCGCCTGAATATCCTCTTCATTCCTTCGTGACACGCGAACCAGCCGATTCGTCTCTCGTTTGAAATTAAAATTCCCGAGAAGATCGAGAAATCCGCTTCATCCCCTGGCACCGATTCGTTGGAGCAGAGTCGAGGTGTCAGCATTCGCGCGTGACCAATCAGCGAGGATCCCAGACCCGGTTCGAAGCGTTCTACCAGCCCCCTGTACCTCGCATGATCACGGGGGATCGAGGGAAAAATCATGGAGGTATGCAAAAGTCTGAAATTTTCCACTGGTACCTTCGAACCGCGTCTGTCTACCTCGCTATCCCGATCACGTCCTATTGCTCTTCCTATTGTTCATCCTATCGTGGACTCACCTCATGAAACTCTTGCTTTGTCCCATGCAAGATCAAAGGTACTCACTCTATATATGCGTTCTGTCACGCTGTCATTCATACAAACGATACGCTAGCGCTCGTACATAATTACGCGGACAATCATAACGTGCCAGAGGGAATTGGTGCCTGGCGAGACCTAATTACATACGCAATCCTGTGTACACAGATTAAACAGAGGGTGGAGGATTTCTGAAGGTGGTGGCTTGGTCGTTCGGGCTGGCGAGACTCGCAAGGATCCCCATTCGAACAGCCATCCCTGCGAGTCCCTCTAACGTGGGGGGTGGCTAACGTGGCGCAAGCCGAATTGGATGGTCACTCTTTAACTGTTGCACGCGCGTGTTTGCGCTGCCTGTGAACGTTACATACGGGTTTCTCTACGTATGTCTGTGTGTGCGAAATCGTGGATAGATAGTCAAGAGAGTTCGTTTTATTTCTGTGGCAAGATTGCAGAGTCGTCTCTTGATCCGTTGGGTGGGTACCAGACCGATCGTTACCAGAGTTCTCTGTACCCTTGTATTAACACGTACACACGTGCTTCTATTCCTGATGTTGGAGCAACTAATTTATTTTACAATTCAGGAGCGTAAGAGTTATTTAAACACCCGTCAAGGGTGCGTATGGAGATACTATTAATTCATCTTTGTTTTGTATGTGCATTGGTGCAGCAGAAAGGCTTTTAACCGAGATTGCAGGTGTTATGTTATACTCGTTGATTTTTCTTTTTATTTTCTGACTTTTCACTTTGCAATCGAGGAATTGGAAATTTAATTTCTATAAAAAAGAATTGTATAGTGATTTTACAGTCAATTTTGTCAACAATTAAACGTAATATAACTGATTCACTGTTTTATATTTTGAACTTGGAAAGACTGTTTTGAAAATCTGTCATTGTGTCCTGTGAATACAAAATATTCCAACCAGTTGTCATACGAATGCAACAAAACTGAACCTATAAGGAAGGAACATAACGCAAAATCTGACACAGCTCTGATGGACCAATTATTATAGACTGTTTTGAAAATCTGTCATTGTGTCCTGTGAATACAAAATATTCCAACCAGTTGTCATACAAATGCAACGAAACTGAACCTATAAGGAAGGAACATAACGCAAACTCTGACACAGCTCTGATGGACCAATTATTAAGAACAGTATCAACGAATATCAACGAGTCTCTACTATTAGATAATTATTAGTATTACTCATTAGAAAATTTAGTACCAATTAAAATAACAATATTACTAACCCTTTGCGATTGGCAGATTTCAGCAGAGCAAGTTTAGCATTTCGCGGTAACTTTTCTATACAGGATTTAAAGTTAATATATGGATATTAAAACGCATAGAATTTGCGTTTAATACTGCTCATAATATGGAAATATACCAAATTTTTAATTTCTCTAATTTTCTGTAGTTTTCGACTTGCGAATGTCCCTGCCGAGGGGACATCGACAGCAAAGAATTAATGCTATAAGCCTCCATTAACTTCGTAGAGAACGTTAAAATGCACAGAAGACAATAGATAAGAAGATACCAATGAACTCTAGCTCACAAAGAGCTGAAATTTTCGAAAATCCTTTTAAAAAATCCATCCACGATTATTCTCTTTTCAGATATGTCTCTAACTCGTCCATTTCCTCTGCATAATTCTCCTTTAAGGATCTGTCTTTGACATCAATAAATCAGGAAAAGTGTGGAATATCGTCAAAGAGAATGACACCGAAGTGGTAAGAATAAAAGAAACAGCGGAAAGTTCCGGACCTGCATTTCCCAGCGCCGTTTCCATTTGACGTGCACAGGCAGCGCGTCGGAGTCCACGCGATAGTCAAAGTGGATCGCTACAAGGAGCCATAGGTTACGGGATCTATTTCTTTCGTGTCTCCGGAGGTAAACGGGCGCGAGGAGATCCCTCGTCCCCGTTCTTCTCTGTTCGATTTTTATCTTTCTCTCGTATCGACACCTCGAAAGGACTTCCTGTCGCATGATCGACGAACGGAACATTATTGGGACATTTCTCCCAGGGAAAACAGTACTGTTCCTATCCTTGCCTCGATTCGATGGCCCTTCTTCAACGGGCCTCGAAAACCTCTGAAAGAGCGACAGATAGAGAAAGAGAGTGAAAGAGAAAGAGAGAAAGAGGGTGGCACGTTTTCTAGATGTCGTACTATTGGAACGCTCTGCAAGGGGTGTAAAAGCATCGATCCGCTAAAAAGCACTATAAGGGTGACGTCGTGGGTTCAGGATGTTCCCCATTCTTCTTTCGCATAGCAATTTCAAACCGAACGATGTATTTGGAAAAGTTAATAGTATGCAACCCTGTGAAAAATTCATTTTTCACTTAAATCGGTACTCATGCTCCTGCTTTATTAATTGCTGATAATCCACGATCTCGTGTACTTGACTACCTTTCCGTTGACAGAGATAGAAATATGACTGAGGTTATCGAAAAATAAATCGAAGAATACAAAGAGTTAGGTTAGGTTAAGTTAGGTTAGGTTAGCATGACACTGCTTCGAAAATCGCGATACGACGAAATTCTACGAAGTAATTATACCGAATGAGTGGTACGAAATATAAAATAGATTAGAATGATATTTTTAACGTTATCATTGGAATATTACAGAGACGTTATGGAGTTCGATGATCAGTGCCCGACGATTATACCCGTAACGCGTGAAACACGGGGAACATCCGACACCCATGAGCAGGAATCGGAGTATCCTAGCTCTATCCTAATTGTACTCGGTTCGCATGACCACTGTAGCATCTCATATCCGCGGATACCTACACGTGACCCACATACATACACACATCGCGATCGTACCGCACGTTTCGACCGCTAGAGGCGCTCACGTTTGGCAATGCTCGCGACGAGTGTGTACAAATACTTATTATGCAGATATGCGTATTCGATACGTTCACCCTAGCCGCTAAAGAGAGACAGAGACAGAGAGAGAAAGAAAGAGAGAAAGAAAGATAGTAGAGAGAACGACTCGTCTAAGTAGGTTCGCTACGAACGTTGCTTTTCTCAGTATCACAGAATTCTCAGTGTTCCAGAGAGAGAGAGAGAAAGAGAAAGAAAGAGAGAGAAGAAGAAGAAGAAGTAGAAAAGCAAAGAAAGAGAGTACAGAAAGAAAGAAAAGAAAGGAAGAAAGAAAGAAAAAGAGAGACAGACAGGTTGGGCCACACTTACGTGAAAGAAAATAGCGCGGAAATGAGGATAAAATGCAGCACAGTTCATGTGAAAAGAAAAAAAGTTATCAGAGGTTATAGTTCAGCTGCACGGGCGAGCCGTCGCTGGGTAACGCGTGGATGCATGTGTGCTCGTCTCGCTTATCTCTTAAATCTTACAATGACGCGTGCCTGGCTACGTGTGTACACACGTTACACCGATAACCACGAATCTTGTTTCCAATTTTATTTCGAATTCTAACCTAGACTACGTCGCGCCGCGTTAGGCGAAACAAGACTCTCTACGCCACTGGCAATATGGCGGCGCCCCGAGTCGCTGCAACCGCCATGTCGAGCCTTCGCTCCTTTTAACCCCTTGGCTACTATGGGCGCCTACAGGCGCTTAGAAATTTTGCGTTTGTAACACGGAGGACGCCTATAGGCGATTAGAAATTTTGTATTCGTGGCACGGAGGACGATTATGGGCGCTTGGAAATTTTGCGTCTGTGACACGGAGGGCGCCTATAGGCGCTCGGCGTAGTTCAGCTTTCTGACACGGAGGGCGCTCGTTTTCACAAAAATGGCGCACGTCGTATCTCAATTTCTGCTGTACAGTACGATCGCTACGGATCAAAATCTGCCGTAGACAAGGGGTTAAAATTCTGTCACCCGATAAAACGTCTCCTTCACCTTTTCTCACGCCTTTTTCCCCCCTTTTTCCCAGCTTCCTTGCTGGCTTCTTTTTTTTTACGACGCTCAAACGATCAACAATTCGGACGTTTCTTCGACCGATGAAGACGCTTCTCCTCTGTTTCTTGTGATAATCGTGTTTTTTAAATAAATTTTTAGAGAATTCATTTTATAACCTCGAGCCAAGGTCGTGGAAAGTTTATTTCTCCGAAATTGAGAGTTCTACGAGATTATTTAGAGATATTTAGGATGCTTGGTGCCTCTGTCTGGTTGCTCTCAGCGTCTTCAGCGATTGAGAAAATGGCAACGTTTGCGCAGATTGTTTCCTAATAATGTTGTTTAGATAGAGGGATAGAGAGGTTGTTTCTGGGAAATTCGAAATTTCAGGCAGATTTTCAGGACGTGTCTCATTTTCATTACGGGCGAAACGATTCACGGTTTATTCGCACTGGTTCACGCCGGGAGTAAAACCGATATTACTCGCGGTTTAAAGCGGATCCGCTGTGCCTGGTTATCGGGGTTAATGCAGTCTGCTTTCAAATTTGCGCCCGAATCACGGACGACCATTTTGAGAACGCCTTTCCGAAGCATGGGAACGGCCGATGAAAGGGGGATATCAAAAATTGGAGATGGAAAAGTGCAGCCGTGTCTTTAGTCCCGTTGTTTCTAGTCTACTGGGTCGATGGGTGAACATCGAAATTCAAAAGGTCTGCCAATGTTCTCTGACACTCCGGCTTTCGCAAATTTTATAGGAACTCACCTACGAACCTTGTAAAATTAATCGCATCGAACGATGGGACTCGGTATTTGAAAATTGGACAAACAAGAATTGGAAAATTAAATATTTTAAATAAAAATAATTCAACTCGTAGGAGGATGAATATGTTGGTAATTATGAAACACGTGGGTTCATTTATATGTATCGTGTTCCAAAATATTCAATGATAAATTCTTCAAATGTATCATAAATTAAAAGATTAATTAGAAAATGCTATGAAAATAGGCAATTTACTGATTTATCTTCTTGGAAATTTACTAAATATAATTTTATTTAATTTTGATACGAGAAAAAAGAAATTACGAGTGTTAAATTCTTCAAATGTATCATAAATTAAAAAATTAATTACGAAAAGCTACGAAAATAGGCAATCTACTGATTTATCTTCTTAGAAATTTACTAAACATAATTTTATTTAATTTCAATACGAAAAGGAATGAATGTATCGATAATTACGAAAGTAGCCTAAGTCATATATATTTTGTTTCAAAATATTCAATGATAAATTCTTCGAATATGTCATAAATTAAAAAATTAATTACGAAAAGCTACGAAAATAGGCAATCTACTGATTTATCTTCCTGGAAATTTACTAAAGATAATTTTATTTAATTTCGATACGAGAAAAAAGAAATGACGAAATGAGTGTTAAATTCTTCAAATATATCATAAATTAAAAAATTATATACGAGAAAGTCAATTTATTGACTTATTTTCTTAATAATTGCATTCTACTAAAAATAATTTAATTTAATTTCAACCAGAGTAAAAAGAAATGACGAGTATTAAATTTTTCAAATGTATCATAAATTACAAAATTACATACGAAAAAATCAATTTATTGACCTATTTTCTTAGTATTCCACTAAAAATAATTTCACTAGAAAGAAATCAATCTACAAATATATCATGAATTAAAATATTAATTACGGTAAAGCAACAAGCAAAAATTAATCTACCAATTTACCTCAGTATTTCATTAAAAATAATATAATTTAATTTCGATATAAATAATTTCTCCCGAATTTCTCAGTTCGACCAGTTTCATAATGACCAGTATAATTAAAACTGCAAACCATCTAAAATATTTTCGCGACAGGAGAAATGCAGAAACGAGGAAGAAATTAAGATTTTCCCAGAATTTTCCAACCTTGGTTCCCGACTTATCAGCAAGGTCCGCGAGGGAAGGTTCCTATCTGAACGCGAACTCGTGCCAGCGTATCTGCAACGGTGCTGGAAACGTTAAGAAACAATCTGCGCATTTAAACGGGCCATAGCCTGCATTTACCAGGTTCCTCCGCGTTATCTGAATTTCACGACCTTCGACGAAGCGTCACGATTGCCTATCGTACTCACGCGATCTTCCAATCACTGAGGACTGCCTGTCCTCCGTGTTTTACGACACCTAGCGAAATCGACACGGTCGCGTTCCTCAGCGTCCCGTCCGGCTATCTCGCGGATAGAAGTTTGACTATCAAGATTCGCCTAACGAGCCTCGTTCGCGGATATTAAAATTCCCCATCGGAGGAAGCGTCCCTTCGATATCAATTCATCGCCTCAGCCCTCGACTTCTGCACGGCAAACGCTCTACACCCATTCCAGCAACGCGAGTACTGAGATTCGCTGCAGTACCCCTCTTCGTTGCGATGCCGATTTATCTTTCGTCTCGACGTGACCGTGAAAATCGCAAGATTTTTGACGCATTTTATTAACCCATTTGCATCATGGCTCTACTTAAGGTGCCGTGTTCAGGCATCAGCCACGTTCAACTGACGACTAGCTCGTATCACCGCGCGCGTATCAGCACCTACTCGTAATGGCAGTTAAAAGGATTTTCACGACAAAAGTAAAACTTGTTAAGAATATAATGAACCGATGTAGACGAGATGCTCGCAAAAGGGAGCAAACGTGATCTGTGGCATATGAAGAATATTCAGCAACTGGTAATGGAAAAAGTCAGCTCGCGGATTATTCCGCGCTCGGTGATAGACGACAGTCGTAGTTCGCGGAATATTCCGCGCTCAGTGATAGGCGACAGTCGTGGCTCGCGAATTATTCCGCGCTCAGTGATAGGCGACAGTCATAGCTCGCGGATTATTCCGCGCTCAGTGATAGACGACATTAGTATAGTTCGCGGAATATTCCGCGCTCGGTGATAGACGACAGTAGTATAGCTCGCAGAATATTCCGCGCTCGGTGATAGACGACAGTGGTGGCTCGCGGATTATTCCGCGCTCGGTGACAGACGACAGTCATAGCTCGCGGAATATTCCGCGCCCGGTGATAGACGACAGTAGTATAGCTCGCGGAATATTCCGCGCTCGGTGATAGACGACAGTGGTGGCTCGCGAATTATTCCGCGCTCGGTGACAGACGACAGTCATAGCTCGCGGATTATTCCGCGCTCGGTGATAGACGACAGTAGTATAGCTCGCAGAATATTCCGCGCTCGGTGATTAGCGACAGTGGTGGCTCGCGGATTATTCCGCGCTCGGTGACAGACGACAGTCATAGCTCGCGGATTATTCCGCGCTCGGTGATAGTCGACAGTCGTATAGCTCGCGGATTATTCCGCGCTCGGTGATAGACGACAGTCGTATAGCTCGCGGAATATTCCGCGCTCGGATGCAAATGGGTTAATTAATCTTTAACGCATTCTATTGATCAGTCTTTAACGCGTTCAGAAACCGTCCAGTATCGTGACAACTGGGAAATTCTCAGTTGCGACTGGTCTGAATCTGGCTGAGGATCACGCGATCGTTTTTCACGCGAAGGATGATTCGTTGACAGATCGCTGATCATATACCGCTCGAATAGGCAACGCGATAGATGACGATGATGCCTGTGAAAGGATAATGGTTAAAGGACGAATTCTTACCAGCTCCTCGTCGTTCAGCGTGGCCCTGGGCACCGCGGATGACAGCAGACCTGGCGTGTTCCTCTTGGTCGCCGCCATTGTCTGAGAAAAGATAGAAATTAATGCTCATCTGATCCAACCACAATGCCTTTCGGCCTTCTATCTTGTAGACAGAGATAGAGAGCAGGAAGAGAGAAAACTGAAGAGAAAGAAGGTGAAGATGAAGAAGAATGAAGAGATGGTGAAGAAAGATGAGAACGAACGAGAAGAGTCACCGAGGGGAATGAGAAACGTGGATTTACAAAATGGACTGACAGAAATCATAGAAAAGATATTTACAAAAAAAAGAAACAAAAAGAATACGATTTTATGTATTTCTTTGGGAATAATCAGCTAGTAAGTAACGAAGAAGTGTGATGGATGGAGAAAATTAATAGTTGCAGAGTAAAATCGAGAATTACATTTGGCATGGAGCTTCTGACACGGTATTACGAGTGTGACGCAATGACAGGAATTCGAAGAGTCGAAATTTTGACAGAATTTAGCGAGATCATGCCAAATGTAGTCACTTGCGTTATTTACAAATGTTATTTACAGTTCACGATAAGATGTGTCTTATTTACATTGGCTCCCTTCAAAGCCGTGCTCTCTGCATTTTGTTGCGGTTACAGAGCGAGCTTCTCGATGTCTGATACCCTTGTCCCAGGTTAGGGTCTGTTGCAAAATTGATCAGCCAGGGAGAAGGTGCGTCTCGAGTAGAACAAGGTGGAAAATCGCATTAAGAAACCCGTTAGCCAGAACGAATCAGTCGATCGGGCATTACCGACTTACAGAACGTTCGACTCGTTAATTCCGAATAACAAATATTTCACTCGAAAAGCAATTCGAAGGGCTAATATTCGATCAATATCGCAGTATTTACCGAACAAACTCGATAAGGTTGCATTTGGATCGTCGGGATCGAGAAGCTCTCTGCTTCCAAACGAATTTTCAATTCGTCCGATTGAAAAATCAAGAGAAGATGTAACACGTATTATCGTTCGCTCAAAAATACACATAGAGAAGTTAGCTGAATGAAATCGGTGCCGAAGATCGAGAAACGAATATTGAAAATTATCCGAGAAAAAGAAAAGGGAAATATGACGAGACGAAAATCGAGAAAAGAATATTCGAAATTGAACAAGAAATAAAGGAAACGAGAAAAGAAGAGAGAGAAGAAAATAGAACGAGATGCGATGAAAACAAGATGGAGGATGAATGTAAGTATGCAAGAAAAGGTACGATACTTATGCGAGTATGTATGTAATTCTGTTAGAGAGAAGAAGATAAAGGAAAAATTAAAAAAGGAAGAAAAAGTATCTTAATAAAAATAGATACGAGAGACTGTGATGAAACTATAGCAAAACAAAATGGCGAACGAGATGAAAGAAAAAACTATATGGGAATTGAAAAATTTAAAATTATCTGAGAAAAAGGGAGGAAAATTTTCGCGATGAAGAGAGGTGTGAGAAAATATATAACCGTAAGAAGTATATAAGAGATAATTATGCGAATATATAAACAAGTATGTAACAAGGAAAAGAGGAAAAACAAGTATTCGAACTAACCTAAAAAGAGAAATGCAAAATATCCTGTTGTAGACACGAGAAACCATGATGAAATCATAAAGCAACAAAATGGCGGGTGATTGAAAGAAGTATATAAGAAGATATGCAAATATGTATGTATGTCAGAAGAAATAAGGAAAAATGAATATTCAAACTAACCTAAAAAAAGAAACACAAAATATCCTATTAAAGATACGAGAAACTATGATGAAACCATAAAGGAACAAAATGGCGGGTGATTAAAAGAAGTATATAAGAAGATATGCAAATATGTATATACGTAAGAAGAAATAAGGAAAAATGAATATTCAAACTAACCTAAAAAAAGAAACATAAAGTAGCCTAACGAAGAAAGACAGGGGAAACTATGACGAAACCATGAAGGAATAAAATGGCGGGTGGTTGAAAGAAGTATATAAGAAGATATGCAAATATGTATGTATGTCAGAAGAGATAAGGAAAAATGAATATTCAAACTAACCTAAAAAAAGAAACACAAAATATCCTATTAAAGATACGAGAAACTATGATGAAACCATAAAGGAACAAAATGGCGGGTGATTAAAAGAAGTATATAAGAAGATATGCAAATATGTATATACGTAAGAAGAAATAAGGAAAAATGAATATTCAAACTAACCTAAAAAAAGAAACATAAAGTAGCCTAACGAAGAAAGACAGGGGAAACTATGACGAAACCATGAAGGAATAAAATGGCGGGTGGTTGAAAGAAGTATATAAGAAGATATGCAAATATGTATGTATGTCAGAAGAGATAAGGAAAAATGAATATTCAAACTAACCTAAAAAAAGAAACACAAAATATCCTATTAAAGATACGAGAAACTATGATGAAACCATAAAGGAACAAAATGGCGGGTGATTAAAAGAAGTATATAAGAAGATATGCAAATATGCATGTATGTCAGAAGGAAGAAAGAAAAACTGAATATTGAAAATAACCTAAAAGAAGAAACATACAGTATCCTAATACAGATACGAGAAATTATGATGAAACCATAAAGGAACAAAATGGTGGGTGTTTGAAAGAAGTATACAAGAAGATACTTATGCGAATATGTATGTATGTAAGAAGAAACCGAGGTGAGTAAAAATAGAGTAACGAAGAGAGATATAAATGGAGGTCGTAACAATGGTGAAAGGTAGAGCGAGATAGAGGTGGTGAATCTCTAATCCAATTAGCTTATGGCGCCTGTTAGGTGTGGCGCGCGGTAGGATTTGCGGCTGGCTAGATTTCAATTAAGATATTATGCACGGGACCCCGTGCTCGTTGCATGCGCTACTGTCATGTCTCCATGGACAGACGCTAATTCGGAGCCAACTAATTTCGCGCGTCACCTAGGCTCGCTGTCCACGGACTCTATCGGCTTTTCTACTTTCTCAAAAGCGTGTTCGTGGTGTGTATATACAAGCGTTCACGCACGGGGCACCGTGGACTCCTCTATCCTTTCACCTTTTCCATGTACACACATCGACGTATATATAAATATATCTCGCGAATTTTACAGTTTCGAAATTATGCGGTCGCCGCAATCCTGCAATTAGATCTTCCTTGCTTCGTCTAGCATACTTGTCTGAAGAACCGCAGAAGACTCGTGGTACCGTTCTCAGACATGTACATTCGTTTCTCCTATATTTTTCCGTACATTCGTTCTCGTTTAGAGAAAGATTCTTCCGTTTCTTTACTAACCTAAAAAAAGAAACACAAAATATCCTATTAAAGATACGAGAAACTATGATGAAACCATAAAGGAACAAAATGGCGGGTGATTAAAAGAAGTATATAAGAAGATATGCAAATATGTATATACGTAAGAAGAAATAAGGAAAAATGAATATTCAAACTAACCTAAAAAAAGAAACATAAAGTAGCCTAACGAAGAAAGACAGGGGAAACTATGACGAAACCATGAAGGAATAAAATGGCGGGTGGTTGAAAGAAGTATATAAGAAGATATGCAAATATGTATGTATGTCAGAAGAGATAAGGAAAAATGAATATTCAAACTAACCTAAAAAAAGAAACACAAAATATCCTATTAAAGATACGAGAAACTATGATGAAACCATAAAGGAACAAAATGGCGGGTGATTAAAAGAAGTATATAAGAAGATATGCAAATATGTATATACGTAAGAAGAAATAAGGAAAAATGAATATTCAAACTAACCTAAAAAAAGAAACATAAAGTAGCCTAACGAAGAAAGACAGGGGAAACTATGACGAAACCATGAAGGAATAAAATGGCGGGTGGTTGAAAGAAGTATATAAGAAGATATGCAAATATGTATGTATGTCAGAAGAGATAAGGAAAAATGAATATTCAAACTAACCTAAAAAAAGAAACACAAAATATCCTATTAAAGATACGAGAAACTATGATGAAACCATAAAGGAACAAAATGGCGGGTGATTAAAAGAAGTATATAAGAAGATATGCAAATATGTATATACGTAAGAAGAAATAAGGAAAAATGAATATTCAAACTAACCTAAAAAAAGAAACATAAAGTAGCCTAACGAAGAAAGACAGGGGAAACTATGACGAAACCATGAAGGAATAAAATGGCGGGTGGTTGAAAGAAGTATATAAGAAGATATGCAAATATGTATGTATGTCAGAAGAGATAAGGAAAAATGAATATTCAAACTAACCTAAAAAAAGAAACACAAAATATCCTATTAAAGATACGAGAAACTATGATGAAACCATAAAGGAACAAAATGGCGGGTGATTAAAAGAAGTATATAAGAAGATATGCAAATATGCATGTATGTCAGAAGGAAGAAAGAAAAACTGAATATTGAAAATAACCTAAAAGAAGAAACATACAGTATCCTAATACAGATACGAGAAATTATGATGAAACCATAAAGGAACAAAATGGTGGGTGTTTGAAAGAAGTATACAAGAAGATACTTATGCGAATATGTATGTATGTAAGAAGAAACCGAGGTGAGTAAAAATAGAGTAACGAAGAGAGATATAAATGGAGGTCGTAACAATGGTGAAAGGTAGAGCGAGATAGAGGTGGTGAATCTCTAATCCAATTAGCTTATGGCGCCTGTTAGGTGTGGCGCGCGGTAGGATTTGCGGCTGGCTAGATTTCAATTAAGATATTATGCACGGGACCCCGTGCTCGTTGCATGCGCTACTGTCATGTCTCCATGGACAGACGCTAATTCGGAGCCAACTAATTTCGCGCGTCACCTAGGCTCGCTGTCCACGGACTCTATCGGCTTTTCTACTTTCTCAAAAGCGTGTTCGTGGTGTGTATATACAAGCGTTCACGCACGGGGCACCGTGGACTCCTCTATCCTTTCACCTTTTCCATGTACACACATCGACGTATATATAAATATATCTCGCGAATTTTACAGTTTCGAAATTATGCGGTCGCCGCAATCCTGCAATTAGATCTTCCTTGCTTCGTCTAGCATACTTGTCTGAAGAACCGCAGAAGACTCGTGGTACCGTTCTCAGACATGTACATTCGTTTCTCCTATATTTTTCCGTACATTCGTTCTCGTTTAGAGAAAGATTCTTCCGTTTCTTTTTTCGAGGACGTAAAGCACTCGGGTACCTTTGCTGTCCCTTTCTCGCTTCGTCGAACGAAGAAACATCGTTCGGGAGAAACAGTGAGAACCAGAGAGAAAGGAAGAGCAGGAGGAAGTGTTTACAGGCGAGATTCGCAACCATAGGTCGAATCTGTGGTTACTCGACTATGACTATAATCACAAACGTGTCGTGTATCGTACCTACGAACTACGGTATCTGCTCTACTCGTTCATGCGCTATGCGTTCATCGTGACGAACATTCTTATGCGTGCGGGTACACCCAGAAGATTGAAATACCAAATGAAACCACGAGCAGATGCGTCCTCTCTCGGATGACCAAATTCTCAAATTCTGACGACATAACCGTATAACACGATGACAGAAGGTAGCAAAAAGCATAGGAGGAAAAGATATAGAATAAATGTGACAAAAATTTGGTCTTCCGAGCGAGATCACGGACAAAGATCTACATATTTAATGCAATGACAGAACAGATCCGAATGCTCAAGCGATTGGCGAGAAAAATAAAATGGCGAACGATTAAAAGTCTCCGCGAGCAACGCTTCTTCTCCGGAGCAGCAAGCGCGGTACCATTCCCGTTAATTACCGCCATTTCTCGTGCTCCGCGGGACGACAAGATGGCGGATAATTATGTCGCGACACGCGACACCGGTGTAGAAACGTAATTTTAATCCTTCGGTTAGAAAATAGCCTTAGTTCGCGAGAAGCTGCTCGTAATTAAGTTCGGCCGCCGCGCAGATGGCGCTGAGGGGCGTTGCTCGCGAGATGGCGCCAGAGACGCGTAATACGTAGGAGTCTCTAGATCAGAAGAAGACAAAGAGAGAGAAGGGTATGAAGAAGAGGAGAGCACGGGTGCGAACGAAAGAAAGATCCAGCGAAACGAAAAGGTGCGAGAAACGGTGGCAAGAGAGTGAGAGATACAGAAAGAGAGAGAGAGAGAGAGAGAGATATATTAAAGCATACAAGCTGAAGCATGCGCTACGTACGGCAAAACAAGCCTTTTTATTTAAACTTCGTTAAGGAGGCATTTAATTAGTACCTTCAAGACCTGGAGGTAGAGTTTTTGAGATTTTTTGAGAGGTTTTTTTCAGTGAGTGGTTTTGTTTTTTTCAGGTGTTCAGGTGGATACAACAACGGGCGCCACAGAGAACAAACAAAGAAAAATGGCATTATATGCCGGTTAGTACGTGTATCAGTTGCAGATTTCTAGATTTTTTTTCTTTTTTTCTTTTTTCTTTTCTTTTTAATGCCTCGTACATTACGGAAAACAGATACACTTAGAGATTAGAGGCACGAGAGGCATGGAACATATAATCGGCGCATCGATCGTCCACCGAGATAGGTAATAATCTTCCTGGCTAATGTGTCCAATCTATACCAACCATTCTGTTATCAAGTTTTACCAAATAAATATAACTTCGTGCCCAAGTAGAGCCTCACGGAATATTATTCCATCTCGTTGAACGCGAGAGTCTGAAATTGCTGGACCCAGGACTACCTAATCCGAACCCAGTCGACTACGTCTTCCCTCCCAAGTGGCAATTCATCTGCAAACACATCTCTGGATTCGCGTTTAAGCAACCAAGGGAACGTGGGATTACGGCTGAAAGAAGCGAAGCTTCGCTCCTGTCGGGATCCAGCAATTCCTCCACCCTCTCCATCGATCGCCTGGGCTCTCGTTTCCGGCACGACTCGGCGGGACAATGCACTTCTCGAACGCGGGGTTCCAAGGACCAAGGTCACGGTACACAACAACCAAGAGAAAAAAATTAGTCGATATCGAACATACAGGGGTCACAGACAGACGGGGCGAGACTTCTAAAGGGGGGTTTTGAAAAATCGAGGAAATTCGAGGAAATACTTTCGTCCTCCTCGAATCCCGCTCGTCCAGGGATATGTAAGTAATTTCACGGAAGTCCGTCCGTATCCATTGCACTAGACTTCACACAGAACACATACGATGGGTCGAGCGAAAATCGATGCTCTTCGTTAGCGGAAATACACGAGTCCGTTGATGCGCGAAGATCGGGAATCCGGAAGTCGCGGTTATCCGGAATTCTTCATATATCTTGGACCAGATATCTCATCGTTAATCATAACCAACGAGATCATATTTTTCAGAAGGTGTGTAGATTTAAGCCGAGGTCTCGTTGCCTGTGAGATCGTATATTAAAACCTCGTCTACTCAAGAATGGTAAAAATAATAGGCAAAATGGACGAGTTATAGTTGCAAAATAAAATATGAATAGGAATTATTAATATACCGTGGTGCAAATATTTTATTAAAAATTATACCCAGTAGTAGGACCGTATTTATCATAAGGTGTTAGAGCTACATTGAAGTTACATTATCTATGGGACCATATGTTAAAAGATATAGGAAATAGTTTCACTTCAACAATAATTTATTTATTTTTAAACATTGTGGAATTTTTGTAATATACTGTGGACCAAATATTTTATTATTAACTATACCTATTATCAGGATCATATTTGTCACAAGGTGTTAGAACCAAACTGAAGCTTCATTATCTATGGGACCATATGTTAAAATCTTACTCTCCACAAAAGATATAGGAAATAATTTCAATTGAGCAATAATTTATTAATTTTTTAACTTTATGGAATTTTTTGAATATGCTGTGGACCAAATATTTTATTACTAATCATACCTATTATCAGGACCATATTTATCATAAGGTGTTAGACTCAAACTGAAGTTTCATTGTCTATGGGACCATATGTTAAAACCTCACTCTTCATAATAGATATAGGTAGTAGTTTCAATTGAACAATAATTTATTTATTTTTAAACATTGTGGAATTTTTGTAATATACTGTGGACCAACAATTTTATTATTAACTATACCTATTATCAGGATCATATTTAACATAAGATGTTAGACCCAAACTGAAGTTTCATTATCTATGGGACCATATGTTAAAATGTTACTCTCCACAAAAGATATAGGAAATAATTTCAATTGAGCAATAATTTATTTATTTTTTAACATTATGGAACTTTTGAATATGCTGTGGACCAAATATTTTATTACTAATCATACCTATTATCAGGACCATATTTATCATAAGGTGTTAGAGCCAAGCTGAAGTCTCATGTCCATATCAAATGAAATTTGCAAAACAACGTTGGATCTTATCTTTATTATTAACGAATGCAAAATTTTCTGGACTCTTTTTATAGTGAGGATATGACGTTTAAATATTCACACTGTCCTTGGAGCATAAGAACCTGAAGCACGCAGTTGCATGGTTCGTGTAATCAATTATGGATGGTGTAAAGATAACTTTCCTCAAAGTCATCTTTTTTTAGAAACACTTAAGACCCAACGCCTTACTTGCACTTCAATATCATAAATCTCGATGAAATTTCAATTAAACGAGTCATTTATTCCATATTTTCTAGAAATGTAAAAATATTTCACGCTTTTTAATTAATTAATTATCTCTGCGTTTTTTTCGATTGAATAATAAACACGAAGGTAATTAAGCAGCTCGTGACAATGAATTAGAATTATGTTTATCACTTACAACTTCGAAGCTGCAATATTAATTCTAAGAATGTACACTTTAAACGCTTTCAGAGATTTAACTTCTGCCGAGATAACACGAAGAAATGCTCCGTTTGATTTATGTACACTCTTGAACCATGCAATTAGGTGCCTCTCATCAGATCTTTCCGCCATTCAGGAACAACAGAAAGTTTCAAACCAGCCCTTTTCAACGTTTAAATCCACGTGAAATCATCGTGCAATGCAGCAACCATTTACGTATTAAACTTCTCTCACTTCAAATTCGAGACTTCATCCGACCATAAATTTAATCTTTAGAATTTGAAAGTCGAGTTACGCTTACTCTGACATTTCGTTGCAACAGCTTGAGTAATACCAATTCCCTGGCATAATTTTATCAATGCTCTACCAATATTTTATACAAGGAATCTAAGCATTGCGGTTAGATTTATATATGTGCCCGTAATTATGAAAGTGGCACAAGCAGAAAACCAAAAAGAGAATAATTTATAATATAATAAGAAATTATTTTTATAAAGTAGTAAGGAACTTATAGTATTGATATAGGTAATATAGTATAGTATAGCTATATTTATAATATTAGGTATATTTATAATTCATTAAAAATTCGTAACTTCTAATATTTTAAAGAGAAGTATATATATAATTTAGGCCACCTCCATAATCACTGACTCATATATAGTATCTCAAAAAATACAAAATTTTTTCTTTTCAATTTCAATTATATTTTCTAAATTTTCTTATACCTTCTATGTTACATTTAATTTTACTCATGGTCATACTAGCAGTGCTTCATTAAAATTCCACTCTATTTAAACAAACCATTATAATTTGTATATAATATCTAAAAAAGTAACAAATTTTTCTTTCGAGTTTAAATTATCTTTTCCTTATATTTTCTATATTATATTCAGTTTTATATATATATATTATAAATACAACTGAATATTAAAATAATTAATATCACCCTTCATTCGATAGCATAATCTTGAAAAATGTTATCAGATTCCTATTACAGAATTCAATATCAACAACCGCTTTCAAACCTAACCTCAAATTACCAAATCAGAGTACTTATCGTCAGAATACTGCCCGAAAGGTGCTTAAATAACAAAAACAAACCCCAAACCTACTCCAGTGAATAAAAATCCATCTCAGTTGCGAGGAAATATCATAATTTCGCGAGGATTAAACCTGACCGAGTTAAACGCAGCTCGGGCGGCCATTTTGCAGAACGCCGCGCGCTACTTGCAACGTACGTATGTAACTAACGCTGTAACGAGCCGTTTTCCCCTCTTCCATTTGGATTTTTAATTCCCGACACGATCAGGCCGCGCTTTTAAGCGGCCCGTTTAAGTCTTCGCCGCGAAACACGCGAGCTTTGCAGCTCGGCAAGGGCGCGCGTGACGTAAACGAGCCCCGGTTTTTGAAATACGACGTCCTCACGAGTACGCAGGTAATTGGCGTTACATGCCAGGCCGCGTGTGTCCGACACAGAATTTCGTTCGAGCATTCCCCGGCAATTCGCGTGTTTTTTAGGCCACTGCGACGGAATCCGGCAGCCGAAGAATTTTTCTCCAATTTTCCCTTTTGTCCCAGCCACGGCGGGAGGAATCGGCTAAGAAACCGGGATATCCGCGTCGCGGCGATTGTTCAACGAAAATTTACCACTCCAGCAACTTCTGCCGAGCCTTCGAAATGTAGAATAAGTGGAGTGCACGAGAGATTTTTATTTCGTACGCGGGGAAACCAGGTCGAACGAATTACAGAATAAATTTCGATCCCCCAAGCAACTGGCCTTACGCGTGGACTTTGGTTTCCAATTTTTGACAGAATTTTTTTACCCACAGTCAGATTCGATTTACACTTTCGATTCGATCGAATGGGGGGGCACGGGTGCCGAATGAAATTAATTCGACGCTCCTGGACTGGACCCGGATTCGAATATCGGACACATTTGACATGTCGAATTTTTCAAGATGGCTCCCGCGAGTATGGGAACGAGAGGCTTGGATCGAAAGGGTCGAAGAATGTTTCTTTAATTCGGTTACTTGAAAGAAGGAAAGGGCTCGAAGCGAGGGGAAAACGTTTTCATTCTCGACGAACAAAGAACTCCGCGAGTTCTCCAGCGGAATTCTATTGTTGAAAAATATGGAGTACGCTTGACCCAAGAAAGCATTTACCGTTGACAGCGATATCTTTCGTTGGAAAATGCCATCTAAATTGCGTGCCTCTGAATTTCCTCGAACACTCGAGCTTCTGCCGCATTTGTTACCCGTGTTCCCGCAATGCGGATCGAATTTGTTGAAGACAACCAAGGTAATTTCGTTCAAACATGTTCTTTCCTATGTTTACGAACAACTGGTGTTGGTATTTTTATAGAAAAATATATGGGCGAATTGATCTGATGTACTATACCTATCACGTAATACCATGGATCACGATATTAATAATGAAACAAATATTTAATACTCAAAAATTACTATATCGCTGAAATTTTTATTCTTCCCTTTATAGCAAAGTGTGCAAGAAAATTGATCCATTTCGTGGTACCGTTGCAATAGTATCGATATTGTCAATAGTGTCGATAAATACTCGTAAAATTAATATCAAGTGTGGTTGTGCTTCATATTAAAACTCAAGAATAGAATTCAAAGCACCCTTCAGTGTAACCTTTAAGGGTTAATGGTCCATTAAATCCCACCGTAGTGGAAATAAAACTTCAAACTAAAGCCGTCGCTCCTTTCGACTTGTTTATCCCTCTACATATACCACAAATATCCCACACACCACTCCATATATCCCATATAAAATAATAAAAACAACTAACCACCCCAAACCTAACCAAAAAATCCACATCTACAAAAGAGAAGCTTCGAAAGTGAATTCAAATAACCATTTTCGCGCCAAATATGGCGCCCGTATGAAATCTGGTCCAGTAGCAGCGCGACTTCCGGTTATTCGTCGAAATGCATGTTGAAATTTCCGCTTGACCCATCGAGAACGTTAAAAACGTTCGTTAGTTAGGCAAGGTGGACTTTGTTCGATAAACGCATCACGAATCCCGCGATTCCCGAGTATTTGCAGTCGCGTTTCCTCGTTTCAGCCGCCATGTTGGTTCGACTGCAGCGCCGCGCGACGACTCGACGCGAAATGGCGACGCAGGGCCGTAGAGGAATGAAAACGAAAGCGAGCAACGCTTTACAGGTATCGCTTCGTGTTGAACGCGAGTTTTACGAACGGATTCGGTTCAACGACCACAGTTTATTTAAAGGCTGTTCGAACGACGATGGTAATCTGGGAAATGTTGCCTCGCACGGCGGATTTATCGCGTTGTAAAAGCGCGCGGATTTATCGGACTAACCAGTGGCGCCAATATAGCCCAATATGGCCGCGGATAACGACAGCGTTCGGAGAAATATGGCCGACACGGACGAGGAGGAGGAAGATAGTCGCGAAATAAGTTCCTCGGTCGTTTTAGATCACGGCCGTTTATCCTGCCGTTGTAAATTCCGGATTGGGACGTTGTAGACTATTCCACGTGCCAAATGAAGCGGTCTAACCAACTACTGGGTCGTCTTTGCCGTGGAACTACCAAGACCATGTCGAAATCACTCGTCCTAACCTCTTTGGTACTGCTGATGGATTTATTCGTCGAAAAAGGAATGGTACTGTTTTATTTACTAAATTTTATTAATATCCCTTCTTTAACGTTCACATTGATACACAGATAATGAATACCAATGAGTAACAAAAATAGTTTAACTCAATAAAACGGTTTCTGATTTTATTAATTGGTATACTGAAGAGGTTAAGCTTCTTATTTTTAAATATAGCTAACTTGTTTTAATATTAGTAATATTCAACTTGTTTTGACTCTTACTGGAACGATAATGTGATCCTTTTTATTGTGTATTATACAGTACAGTGGTTCTCAACTTCCTTTTCATTGGATGATGGTGTCATGTACCATTTTGTGGAAATATGTATTTCTCACTGAATAATTTGCAGTTTTGATTGCAATTGGGAATTTACCATTGATGACACGTGTATCGAAGGTAGAGAAATATGATAGTAATAAAATTCGATATCTTTTCACCGGAATATTCCTTCGAATAAGATATACGATTTGCGTGCGTAGAAATACTGCATTCGTCGGATGACGTGTCGAGATATAGAGGGGCACGAATTCTGACGTTTTTAGAAGCTCAGGTTGACCGTGCATTATGCGACTGAACGACCTTGACCCGATCTTGATCTTTAACCAGGTGAACTTAAAATAAACTTGAAATAATGCCGAAACTAACCTCGAATTCTTATAAATTTTCCAATACTGAAATCATCCACCTGCAGTGCACATTTAAATAACAATAATTAAAACAGTACCATCTTCAATATCTACAAGAACAGAAGGTCCAAGGAATCAATCATTTTAAATGGCTTGGTAGTTCCAATTTTAATCAAAATAAATTTCATTTCTCCAAAATCGACGAATCAAAAACCGCCAAAATTTTCATCTCAAAACGAAGAGAGTACTTGCTCCATCAGAGAGTACTCCTCTCGCGATTCGCCGAGTAGATCAATTACTTCCGATAAATATCGATCAGACCCAGAAATAACACAGAGGTTAGAGAACAGTTTGACAACTATTCCCAATGACTCTGCCAGTTTCTGTAAGCAACAGGTAAAGTAATTCCTTCGCGTAAGTTTGCGTCGCCACTTCGCAAGCGAATCGTACGACGTACCTAGGTACACAGTTTCGGCTCGAAGAACAAAAACGCTATTCGAGGCCCGGGTCTTCGATAGAAGGTCTGATAACGTCGAACGAGCATACTCTGCGAAGTACTAATAACGGAGTATACAAATAGCGAGCAGTCTACAGACGATTTTCGATAAATCTTGTCGAATCTACAACACCTCCATCGTGATTAAATTCCAACTTTCTTCGACACCAGAACCACTTTTGACACGTTCACCGTTCAATCTGCTTTATTTTCACAGATACTTAGACCAACTCTATGATAAACAATATTACCAGAAATTCTATCGAATTATTACAGAACATCTATTATGGAAATTTTTATTATTATCAGAGTATGCACTATTAGACTCTCCTGTATATACGTAAATTGAAAAATGGAAACTAACGAAGAATTAGGAAAATTGGCACATAATCTTGGATTTGAAGATTACTGAAATACCAATGAATAAAAATATATAAAAATAATTTAGGTGCAAGAAGTAGATGCTGTGTTACTTCACAGTATTTATGAATCAATCATCTATTTTTTACTACACAGTGCATCATTATTATCATTTTCCTCGGTAAAAACAGTTGTGTTTGCCCACTGTGCACTTTCTGCTTCTCTTAGACTGATTATTTGAATTTATTCGAATAATCCACTATATTCTATTGTATAATACAATATCGAGTAACACGAAGATTGTACCATCCATTTTTAACCAACAAACCTCAAACATAAAGATCAGCAATGATTGCGATGGCAGTGAACGTGTCAAAGGTTACCAATCTCTCGATTAGAACACTTAAAAGCTCGTTAGATGTTGGCCAGGCGCGGCCATCTTATCGCGGCCATCTTGTTGCGGTCACGCGGCACAAAATGGCCGCCGGTTTATCGCGAAATCGTCCGTGACGCTCCTCTGGAAGAAACTTGGGTTATCGAAAAACGTAACACCGAAACGCAGTACACGCAATCAGGTTGCACAACGATGAGGATCGTTCGATGCTCGAGTCACCCTCGAGAGATAGAACGTGACGTTTTTCGTCCCGTTTTCTATCTTTCCCTACAGTCGCGATGTTTCCACGATTTTCAGGATAGCCTCTCGAAGGTGGCACGAACGGCACAACAGATATCGATCTCGCGACAAGAACAACCTCACGTGTTCGACGTCGTCGTCTTGCGAGGATCGAGCACCAACAGGAAAGAATTCAAAGGAGCTCGACGTTTGAACGCGAGGTGCAACAGGAATTATTGATGAAGGAGGACTCGCGAGGGAGGCGAGTTCACTTTTAGGAGGCAAGGTCGAGGTTGAGAGACGGAATTTGCATAATGCAAGTCTTTCCTGCTTTACTCGGCGAGGGTATGAGCCGAACACTTTTTTGGAACAGGAGCAGCATACTTTGAAAAGGTAGTTAAAAAGCAATGGTAATAAGAAAAGCATGGTCGTTGCTGATCGTGGTCGTTCGTTCAATTCAATTGAATTATTCGATGTAGCGTTACTTCAATGACTTATTCAGTGTATGAGTATCGTTCCTGGGTATAGTAATGGTAATTGTACGATGAGCATCTTATTAGGGGAACGTAGAAGAATTTGTAAGGAAGTAGGTTAGGGTTGGATGTGCATATGCCTGTATCTTGAACTGACTGCTCTGAATTTCTGATTTCCTAGGTACTCTTTAAGCTCAAAGTACGATATTAATAAGTAATAATTATTAATAATTTATAATATATTAATAATTAATAATTATTAATAAATGGAAACGAGAACACTTGGGAGGGCAAATTTTAATTCCTTTTCTCATATGTAATATCCATTAGGTGATTCTTACTCTCTACAGTTTATTTTCCTACACACGAACTCTTTCAGTTTCTGAAAAATGCGATTACTCCCAAAAAGGTATGATCTTTAAGCCTTATTTTCAAATTTTCATCGAAAACTCAGAATTTTTAAAAATTGAGAATGAGAATAGATTAATAGGATCAATTTTGATTAGAGCTTCGCATCCAGGAAATTAAACTCTACGAAAATCACATAATAGGTA
>NW_016913209.1:142893-143117 GCF_001483705.2 Eufriesea mexicana | reverse complement strand
ATACATTATTTTTATTTTTATATATACAATATATTATTATTATTATTTTCTCTCTACATTTATCGCAAAGAATGACTGAAAGAGCAAACTCGTCTACTATTAAATAAGAAAAATTGATTTATTATCGACTCTAAATACTAACTCACTTGTCTAATATTTTTCTTCGAAATCCGTTCCAAGATTAATTAATTGAAAGACAAATTCATCTACCATTGTCACAAGAA
>NW_016913209.1:116175-142847 GCF_001483705.2 Eufriesea mexicana | reverse complement strand
AATGAAGATGGATTTTAATACACCATTGGAAACGAATAAATTTATAAACGGAGCTACGAAATTGATTATTTAAATTGGCCATAAAACGACACGAATAAACGGATTCAGACAACCCGAAGACAAATTTCGCGTTACTATGCAAACAGTTTGATCAATTTTCTCGATACGAATGGCGAGAGTGGAAAATATTATTGATTTTATCTCGGCTCCTTTGATCAATAGCTTCATTGAAACGATAATTCAGTCGGATGGCAAGAAATATCAGCCGGAGAAACGGTTCTAAATTAAAACTGTGGCAAAGATTCGAGGGAAAATATTTGTGGCCGAAAGGATGAGAAGATAATCGAAGGTTAATTAATTTGTATCGCGAAAACGAACCGGGAAAGAATATTCTCGGGAATAAGAGGTACAGGCAACTCGCAGAGCTCATAAATAAATTGATTGCTCCAGCTTTATCATTACGCGGGCAAAATTTAAATTCCGCTTGGATTTTAAACTCACGATATTGCTTCTCCATTCACTTTATATGGCAATATAGAAATTCTATTTTCAACGAAATATTAAGGTAATGACAAAACACGATCTGCAAACAGATTCTTGTTACAGCACGACGTCTAATAACAATTACCAAATTAATTAATTTGAAGAATTCATATTGTAAAATAATAATGATATTAAATATCCCAGTTTATAAATACTCGATTTAACAAATTCAATGATTTTTCAAAGTTTTAAAATGATTTATAAATATCATTTTAAATTCAATTAACTCGAGGAAATTATTTCAGAGAATGCTATTAAAAATTAATTAGTACTCTATTATTCTGCATGCTCTGGTTTTATATATGGAATTAAAGTGAAAATTTATTTCCGTTTAATTAAGCGAAGAAAATAATTTAAAAAAGTAGTTTAAAATAATTTAAAATAATTTAGAAATCGATTACTATTTTATTATTCCGAATTTATGCATTGAATGAAAACTGCGACAAAAATGGAAAATATTTTTCTCGATTGAATTAATTTAAGAAAATTATTTCGAAATACAAATATCCATCGAAATTCCATTAAAATTATATTATTATTTCGAAAATTTAATTTCGGTTAATTAAGCAAAGAAAATAATTTCAAATAGTAGTTTAAAATAATTTAAAATAATAATGATTCAAAAATCGATTACTATTTTATTATTCCAATTTTATACATCGAATGAAAACTGCGAGAAAAAATGGAAAAGTATAATAACGAAGAAATGGAAAATATTTTTCTCGATTGAATTAATTTAAGAAAATTATTTCGAAATACAAATATCCATCGAAATTCCATTAAAATTATTTTATTATTTCGCACGCTGTGATTTCGCGTATTCGATAAAAGCTTGGGCAATCAATTCCGACCGATTGTCGAGCGTGTTCACGACTAACGCGAGTTGAGCAAAGCACGAAGCGAAAAAGTCGCATAGATTCCGGTTTCACTTTCCAAACTGCCTCCCCGCTTGCAGCAAAACGATAAAGACCGAGTTCTTAATAGGAAAACTTTATTTCCGTGGTCTCTAATACCGACTCGAGATGGCTGCAGCTTCAATGAAATCCTCGATTGGCTGTGTCAAAGAGGATTTGCAGCGCAGTCTTGAGCCACATTTCAAAACGAATAACACACATTCCCGTCGTCTTAAACTCATTTCCTATGATTGTTTAACTTAAACCTGGCAGATAATCGGTAAAATAAATATACAAACTCCTATGCCACAAAATTTTGCTCAAAACGTCATCTATGGATAATATCTATGACAGTGTTTGGGCTCTAAGTATAAATTTCAAAATTCAGTTGCACCGATTCTACGTTAAATTTAAATTTGAATTGGTTACATTACAGATATCTAACGTGAAATTCACGGTTTCGTGAAACTCTATAACGTTTTATTAGCCACGTGCTAGTTCGAAGACTCTAGGGTCTTGGAGTTAGAGTTTCAGGGTCTTGAAATGACCTCACGTATGTCTTGCTCCTCTCATGAATTAATTAAACGATTTACTGTTCCAGTTTTCCACCACGGAACTCGTTTCACCCTATCTCCCTTTGAAAGTAAAATCTGACCGCGATAAATAAATAAACAAATGTAATTTGTCACAATTTTATAACGAAGTGCCCTACTATTCATTATAAATTATTCACATAGTTGTAAGTGCTCGAATAACACTTATGGGGTTCAATATTTATACTCCGTTTCGTGCTTGAAGCAAAAACCAGGAGAAATAATACGAAAAGGAAAATGGTAACAAAAATTGTTAGCGCAGAGTTTGTTTATTTAACACTAGATTTACGGAACTCGTCAATTTGACGGAAGGGTTGCGCCAATGATACGATGGTAACAGATTTAGTTAATTTATATTAAGATTGTTAATATAATATATAATTGTTTTTAAATTAAACTAAAAATTAGAGAAAAATGGCACGTGGTTTCCTTTACCTGTCAATTTGACAGGTGTCCTTAGAAATAGGTATACAGATAGCGCCCGTAAACCTAGTGTTAATAACAGACGAGTGATAGGTCAGTGGTCCCTAGTGTAACACGCAGAAATTATGTGGAACTGACTGTTAACACGTTAAACGCCATGCTGATTTTACGGTACCGTTCCGTTCACACCACAGTTAGCCGTCAATTGGGCCCTTCCGGGCCTTACGGACCGGCGAGGCCTGAACGGAGATTCTAGCGCCGATCCCTAAGGCCCAGCGTGGTATTTAACGCGTTAACGCATCGAATCTCTATGGTAATTAGTGAAACGACTTATTAATGAAAATTCCCTAGCAAATCTAGTAATTTGGAACTATTTGACCGGTGGGGCCTGAACGGAGAGTCTAACGCCGGTCCCTAGGACCCAGCGTGGCGTTTAACGTGTCAATGCATCGAATTTCTATGGTAATTAGTGAAACGACTTATTAATGAAAATTCCCTAGCAAATCTAGTAATTTGGAATTATTTGACCGGTGGGGCTTGAACGGAGAGTCTAACGCCGGTCTCTAGGGCCCAGCGTGGTGTTTTATGTGTCAATTCATCGGATCCCTACGGTAATTAGTGAAACGATTTATTAATGAAAATTCCCTAGCAAATCTAGTAACTAGGAACTATTTGCGTCTTTGTAACTGCTTAGATAACCACGTGACGTTTAGTTTTTGGAAATGCAAAGAATCCGAGGATTGTTTGTGACGACCACGATCAAGGACAACGTTGACGACGACGTCGACGAGGACAACGAACGAATAGGACGACGACGACGAGGGCGACGGTGGCGACGAAAATGGCACCGTCGTCGCACGCTTGTTCACTTCCACGAATATGGACGGCACGGACAACGCGAACACGCGTCCGTGTGCCTTATACGTGTACATATCCATATATGCATAAACGAGAGGACATTGTTCGGCTAGGTTAATGGACAATTGATTACGTACCAGCTCGGAGACCAATGGCACCGACTTTCGGCGCGGCCGGATGTCCGGCATGCTGTCGATGTTGCTGTAGAAAGGATTGTCTCCCGGATGCCTGAAAGAATAGCGATTGAAAATGTTAGATATAAGATAAATAACATTCTAGATAAATGTAGAATGGAGAGATCGAATAGGTAGACGCGTGTGAGCATAAATGAACGAGAATGCTCGTTTATCGTTTCAAAAATCGAGACATTGTGATTTATAAGAAAATATTTCGTCTTAGGAATAACTATAGTTCTGAAAAAGTTTGTGGATATGTATATCTTCGTTACTTATAGCTCAACAAAACATATATAGTACAAGAAAAGTAGTTCATTCAGATTTTTGTTCGAGAATAGTAACCTCTTCGCGAGTAAGTCTCTCATTTAACTCACTAGCGCCACCACGGTCAATATCTCCGATAAACGTAATGTGAATATCGTACATGCACTGATATGCTTATTAATATTCGAATCTTATTGTGTTTTATATTTCTTTATGAATTATGGAATTCTGAATCATGCAAGAATCCGTAATAAAAATGAGTCATCAAATTAACGATGAAGAATAAATGTAGGATAGAAATATTTTTAATCGAATTTAATGTGCAAATAAATTGGGAATAATGGTTTATTATATTTTCTATTTAAAATATATTCTAATTTCGATATTTTCTAGTTAAAAATATTACACGTTCCAATCTTTATCTTCCTTACTTTTCAAAATTGACAATAAATAACTCTCACGCAACGACAACACAAGCCACCGTTTACTTTTTAATTTCCACACACCGATATATTTTATTTGCAAACGAATCAACACAGACATTCGTATAATAACATTTGCCATAAATTCCGAACGAATCCAACTGGCTCCCGCAACGAGGCCATTACTATTCCAAACAAATCGTTGAAACTAACCAAGATAAATCAAGATACGAATAAACAACGGCCTTGAAATATCGATAAAATATTCTCCTACGATATCCTACTCCATAAATCTGAAATTTAAAATATTAAAAATGGCGGGCGATCGTTTCCAGCGATAATCTCGTAATAAACCGCGTAGTACATCGCAAAATAAAATATCAGTGTGCCTGCACCGATCCATCGGTTGCGGAATTTATGGACACCATAACGATCTCGGGTTAGACACTATTCGATCACGATGAATCCTGGCCGAGTTAGGCCAAATCGATATTACGCTGAAAGTAATCGAAGTTTCTGGTCAAATTGGGAATCGGCTTTCCGAGGATCTCTACTTAAGCGATCAGAAGTTTCTAGGGACCCTAGAACTCGCCTGCTGATCCGAACCTCTCCTCTCATTATTATCGCCCAACACTTTCCGATCTTTCACCGAACTCGGATTCGTCCAGTGGAAATTAACCGACTATCAGGGAATTTGAAAAATGGGCATTACAGGGGAAATTAATTGATACGGAGATTAGCCGTTGTAATTAAAAGTATCGGGGATCGGAAAGATCTCGGGTCCGATTATGAGCACGGAAACCGGTGTTTTGGTAGCCACGAGGTGAAATCGTGATTTATCGTTGCGACTAAACGATAACCCAATTTAACTCTTTGCACTCGACGATCTGTTCGTTAGAGAAACATAGTAATTCGAAGACTTTCTGCCATAAAGTATTTTCAAAACGGTAAATAAGAAGTGCAAATTAATTGTAAGACGTAGAATTATTTTACCTCAGTATACTACGCATATCGATAGACAATTTTAAATTCGAGATATTAATTAATTCCTTGCACTATTTCCACGAGTCTGACTCGTGATGAAAATTTTAGGTCAAACTTGAATATCACGAGTAAGGCTCGTTGTTTAATTTCGTGCCAAACGTGGATATCACGAGTCTGACTCGTGATCGGCGTTTCGGGTCAAGCATGAATATCACGAGTGTGACTCGTTATTGATATTTCAGGTCAAACATGAGTATCCCGAGTGTGACTCGTGGTTTTAATTTTCGGGTTAAGTATGAATATATAGTACTGTCACAGGCGGTGACCTCGTACCCTAATCAAGCCATGTTCACCATTCCCACAGTATGGTGTAACCTAATCTATCACTTTGGAATTATTTCACTTATTGTGCTTTACTTTTCTTCATTTTTCCACTTAGGTGACACGCAAACCTTTAAGAGGTTCGGTCGAACTGCAATTAGGGTTGGTGTTTTGTATTGCAAGCTTTCTAGATCGATGGTTGTCGGCCATTTTTTCTTGTATGCCATCGTGATGATGGCATCGTTTGATATGGAGATTGGTAGCGAGTGTTGGAACGTAAGCAATTTTAATTTATTATCTACCTATTTTTGTTATGTCACTTTAATCGTTAACAGCCACGTGTATTGTGTTTAGGTATATGCATCGTGAGTCGACAGTTCACCTGTTAATTGACGTGTCGAGTTAATTAATTAATCGAAGCTCTGGTAGAAATAAAATATTACTAGAAATTAGAAAATTCTAAAATTAGATTAAAATAAAAATTAAAATTAAAATTAAGTATAGTATGTTTTTCCATCTTTACCAAATTCCATAAAATATTTTCGAATTATATATTACTCCATTTTCCCAAATTTCAAATTAACTCGATATTTCAAATGACAATTTTCAATATTCCGTACACCAGTGAAATGCCAAAGAATTAAAATTTAAGATAAATCATGGGTCAACGTAAAGTATAAGATAAAGCTTTGCGAGCTAATTTTTAAAAGATCCAAGAGACTAATCCTCAATAAATTGACGAGAACAATTTGCAGCAATTTAATTGTCGGGCAACAAGTCGCCTATGCGATAGTTCGAGGAATCGATTACCATTATACGCGTTTCAACGTTTAATCAGCAATTCTGCGTGCTCGTAACGCGATCGACTAAACGCTGGACAATGAGATGGTCGACTTTTACGACAAGGGAGTTACACAAACAGCCAGTAGCTTTCAACCTGATGAATTTCTCGCTCAATTAACGAGCTTCAATGACAAATTCACTTCGTCCATTTCAAAAATAACTTCCTCTATCAAAAAATTTAAATCAAGTAGTAATGCTTACATAGATTTTTAAATATTAGGTGAAGTAAAAAGAAATCTAATTTATGTAAAAAAATTAGCTCACCAAGATATTAGTCGAAAATGTGAATAAAATTGAATTTTTAAGTCAAATCTTATCGAATCGAAATGGCTATAGCAATTCAATAGGATTTTTTCTCCTCATTTATGTAAAGAAATTAGCTCACCACGATATTAGTCGAAAATGTGAATAAAATTGAATTTTTAAGCCAAATCCTATCGAATCGAAATATTCGGCTATAGCAATTCAATAGGATTTTTTCTC
Source organism: Eufriesea mexicana (assembly GCF_001483705.2). NCBI lineage: Eukaryota > Metazoa > Arthropoda > Insecta > Hymenoptera > Apidae > Eufriesea > Eufriesea mexicana. Next base: position 136,044 of record NW_016913209.1, on the reverse strand, counting down.
CTTATTTATGTAAAAAATTTCTTTTTACTTCACCTAATATATACGTGTTGATATAATAAAGGAGCTATGTATCTAAGAAAGGGATGAGTGGATCAAGTATGCATGAGATGGTAATATCTAATGAATTCAGGTTATTGTAATAAATGAGTATGTGTGTAATGATTAAAGTGTTGTGTGAATTGTGTATGTTAATGCAATGTATAAAAGAAGAAAGGAAAAAACGAAAGTGATTTGGCATAGGTCAGTTGCAATGAGTTGTAATAGTGAGAAGAGGTGTGAACATGTGATTGTGATAAATTAATTATATTTAAATTAAATATTTCTTTGATAATCTTTGTAATTAAATAAAGAATGTATGTTAATGCAATGTATAAAAGAAGAAAGGAAAAAACGAAAGTGATTTGGCATAGGTCAGTTGCAATGAGTTGTAATAGTGAGAAGAGGTGTGAACATATGATTGTGATAAATTAATAATATTTAAATTAAATATTTGTGTTTGATAATCTTTGTAATTAAATAAAGAATTGTTCTTATTATTATTATTTCATCCACCATTAAGAAATCAATATTCCTTCATTTTGTACCTCGATATACGATATAATTGCCACGAAGAGGAAGAAAATTATTTATAAACCTGCAAATTTGATTTATTTCTAATCTCCTCTAAAATAAATCTAAAATAAACCTAAAATAAATCTAAAAGAAATTGGGTTGAAAAATGCAACTAAAAATCCTCTTCGTTATTTTAAATACGATACAAATTCACGTCGAAGGATACCAATTTGTAGACAAATTAGAAAATTTAATTGTGAAGATTCGATGAATATATTTTGAAATATTCATGCACAAAATTTTTAAAAATATAATAATATTTAATATTTTAAAAAATATTTAAGATTCGAAGTTAAATAAAAAGGAAAGGAAAAAGGGAAAAATATATAAAGAGATCTCGTAGTGTTCGTACATCGGAGAGAAATTGAAGAAAGAAACCTTGTAGGAGGAAACGAGACCATCGATTAGACCGGAAGCGTGTCGGATCGCACTAGCAACAATTAAGAGACACTTTCAGAGTCGACCCGATTTAAGAGGCCTGTCACTCGTCGAAGATCTTGGTTTTTATGTCAACTGCTGTCTAGATCAAAGCTTCCTTCGGAGCTTTGCTGCGAAATGAGCGAAGAGCAAGGTACCATTCGTGGTGAACGTAATGACCACTGGAAGGTTTCATTTCGGAATATTAACTGAAGCTAATAAAACGTCGCTGATACAGAAAATATTCGCGATTTATAATAATCTTCTGAAGAAATTTTAATTGCAGCTTTTGAAAGATCAAACGACTGAAGAATGGTTTCATTCATCGTACGATGTATCATTAAAAATGGAAAACTATGAGACTGAAATCAAAAAATAGTATATATATAAAGTATAAATATATTAAAGATTTGCAAACATCCTAATTTGTAAAGATTCTATAATGTATTGAAAATTTATAAAAATCCCAGTTTATAAAAATTTTATAACATATTCGAAATCTACAAATATCCTAATTAGTAAAAATTTTTTCCAAATATTTAAGATTCGTAAAAATTCTAATGGGCAGAAATTCTATAATATATTCAAGACTTGTAAAAATCCCAATCTGTAAAAATTTGATAATATATTAAAAATATGTAAAAATCCTAATTTGTAAAGATTCTCAAATATATTCAAGATCAGTAAATATCCTAATTAGTAAAAATTCTTCCCAAATATTTAAGATTTCTGAAAATTCTAATGTACAGAAATTCTATAATATATTCAAGACTTGTAAAAATTTGATAATATATTAAAAATGTGTAAAAATCCTAATTTATAAAGATTCTATAATATACTGAAAATTTATAAAAGCCCCAATTTATAAAAATTCTAAAATATATTCAAGATCTGCAAATATCTTAATTAGTAAAAATTCTTCCCAAAAATATTTAAGATTTGTAAAAATCCTAATGTACAGAAATTCTATAATATATTCAAGACTTGTAAAAATTCTAATTTATAAAAATATAATAATATATTAAAAATGTGTAAAAATCCTGTCTACGAATCTTCGCTTCCTTGAAATATTAAAATAAATCTGTTGCTCTATAACTTTAATTCCTTTAAATACTACGATACTGGTAGACAAATAAAACGAAGAAAATTTATACAAAAGGTTAAAAAAAACACAATCAAAATTTTCCAAATTCTTTTCCTTAAGAAAAAAGAAAGAATTAAACTTCTACACGAATATCCTTTAATTTTTCCATCAGATATTTAATTAAATCAAGCTAATCACAATTTAAGAACTATTTAAAGAATGACCAATCATTATTGTAACCTATCATTACTTTTACCAATCCTTTCCCACCAAAAATCCCAAGGAAACACAAAGAACAAAATAAATTGGAAAATATAACGAACCAAAAGCATAAAACATAATTAACCATGACCTACGAAATGAATTGCCAAAGACAATAGACGAAAAAGTATAATGAGAGATTAGCTTTTCACGATTGAAAAACCTTTCAGAAAGGAAATGGAAAAATCGAAAAATTGAAAAATCGAAAAATCGAGGAACAGGTAAAGAGCCGTCATTCACGTGACCAATTCCACTGTCAGATGTCATTGGCCAAGGGATTTTAATAGAAACACAGGGAGAGAATTTTTATACCGACGAATTTCCCCGATTCAACGAGAAACCAGGCTCGTGCAGCCTCGTTTCTTCCTGGATCCGAATTCTTTTACGACGAATTGTTTCACGGAATCAAATTCCCGCTATTGAGTTACCTGTCTTACATGTGCAACACGAACGGAGAAGAATTCCGAGTCCTTTCCAGTCGAGAGATTTTCATCGTAAAACACGAGACGTAAAATTTGCAGTTATTACGATCAAAATTCTTTCTCTGCTCCTCGTTTTTATGTGTTATTTTATCATTTCATGCGTTTCCTTTTATCAAATGTTTTGAAAATTGGGAATAACTGCTCGACGTTGGAAATATAATTTACGAAGAAAAATTTTGATCACCATTATGCGCCATTTTCCCGAATTTTTATGTATAATAGGTATAATACAATTCCAATGACCTTTTGATCATGTTCTTCTAAATACCCTTAATTACAGATTAATTTAATTTGATAAAAATATTAAGGAAATATTTATTAGATTTCAATAACTATATTTTCAAATAAAATAATAAAAAGTTAAAATCCAACACGTGGTTGCAAAAATTATTTTTGTTCTGTATCCTTCGATCTTTCAGTGGCCACTCTGTATAATTAAATGCATAATTGACTTACTGAAAATACAAATGGATATTAAACGAAAATATAATCCAATAAAAATATTTTTAGTACTACTTTTAATTACAGAATAATTTAATTTCACAAAATTATCAAAGGAATATTTTTTCAATATTTTTCTACATTTAAATGGCTGCTTGACCCAGTGAAAATATAAATGAATATTAAACGAAAACGTGATATTATTTAATATTTTATACTATAATTTGTTCTTCACATGTATTCATAAATATTTTGAATTTATTAATTGAAAATAATAGTCTAGATTTTAAATTAATAGAATTATATATTAATAATATTGATATTTCTATATTTATATTTATATACATATATTATTATCATTTTTAATTAAAGTTCCTATATATTTAATGCTTATAAAATATTATTTTATATTTGTAAATTAATATTAGATAAATATTATACAATTCAGAATTAAGGCATCAACTCTGTCGACAAATCAGCCAAACCATTATTCCCGCTTTACAGGCACCATTTTCGATCAAAAGAGGTGCAATGAAGGGCAAAAACGATTCCACGCGATAATCGCGGTAGTCACGAAAATAGCGTGTACCGTTAGCAGAAAGTTAGCAAAGTAAAACCGAGAGAAAAGTAAAAGTAGCACGATCGCTGCAAAACAAGCTACAAGCTAGACGTCTTATGGTACTCACCCGTTGCCTCGTCCACCGGATTCGCCACCAGGCCCGCTGCCGTTCTAACAAACAAAAAAACAAGTTTATTAAGAAACAAGCCTAGTAACAGTTCGAAAAAACCAAAGGGAGAACGCGCGTTCGCGCGAACGACGGCGCAGGCGTACGAAAAAATATTGTACACAGTCTTTGGAAACGCGTGACCATCGAAACCAGAGAGAAGCAAAGTCTCGCCATCGAGAAAAGAACAAGTGAAAACCGACTAACCGATCGCGCCATCTACTCCCCACCCTACCCATCAATCCCTCGTTCGCGAGAAGTACACCAGATGGCAGCAGACGCCTCCTCTCTCTAGTTTCCCATGGCCATGCACGCACAATGCTTTGCCCTGTACACAAATCAGTCTCTTTTCGTCGACTTAAAGGTAAGAGAAGCTCCGATGAAACAGAGAATCGAGCGCTGACAGAGGATCCGAGAGGAAGAGGGTGGTTTCGCTCGTTCCTGCCCTCTCGCGTCGAGTTACGACTCCAGGGACGACTAGAAAAGGGAAGAAATTCTCGTTGTGCTCTGACGTTCTCCTCTTCTTTCTCATCTCCTTTTTCTACCTTTGCTACCATTCCCTCCTCCCTGTCCTCCCCGTCTCGACCACCTTTCCGCCACTGTTGACTCAGATTAAAACCTTCTTTCCTCTTAGCTGGCTCTTCGTCGCTGTCACCTTGTCCCTTTCTTCCGCCATTGTTCCCTCGCTCGTTTTTGTCCCCGTGAACTAGCCACGGCTCTCATCGCGACGTCCGACAGCCGCGGGAACCGCAGCCGGGGTTGAGACAGCAACTTTTCTGCTTAATCTTCTGCGTTTCCACCACGGGTACACCCTTTTTCCAGCCGTTAATTCCTCGTGCCACTCCTGTACCTTCATCGATGGTCGTTAATCAAAAGTTTCTGCACAGTGCCCGAAGGCTTGAAGCACGACCTCGTGCTGGCACGTCGCTGATCCGGCTATCTGACTCTGATAACCCTGTAGAACCTCCGAGACCAGGGTGATCGCGTCCCCTGGCTTACTGTCTCCAAGGATGTAACCACTTTGGTGGAAGGACACTGAAATTCTTATCGTTAGCCAAAATTCGTCACCTAACTTGCATCTATCAGAACATCCTTGGACGATTCTTTCTGTCGGATTTACCTCTGTTCTGCTTTGTCTCGCGATCTGGTCTTGGTAGCCGGTCTGATTACAACTTTGGTAGTCGGTTTCTACGTTTCTCGACGAATTCCACGCTGTCTTCTTCCTCTCGTTCTCCATTCTTCGTCTCTTTTCGTCGCGTTTAGCACTCGCCTGCGCCTCATCTGCCTATCCGTCTCGTTCGCCCGGTGTCGCACGGAGGAATGGAAGATTGGAGACAGTGTGTAACAGCCCGTATAAATATAATATCACGTACAATACTTCGTAAATTCTGTCACGATAGAGATACAATATAAACTTATGGATAGCGTAACAAGTATATTTAGAGTTAGAGCCGCAGGTTCACATTCTCATCCCAACGTTCAACGCCTTCAACCGCCGTTTACCTGTCCTCGTTACTGCCCTAATTCTCACTCATTCGCGTGAACAGTCTTGCGGAAAAGGGGGTTTCTTTTCACCCGAGAAGCTTACTTAGACAACACTGGAGCAATGACAATTTTTTATTTCGTATCCGCCTTTTTCTCTTCGCTTTTCTCTTTTTTTTTTTTTATTTTCGCGCTTTCCTCCCTCCCCCCTCGTTTGCTTGCTTGCGTTATTTGTTTGTTTACAATTTTTCGTTTCTTTTTTTTTTTGCTTTTTTGTTTTACCTGTTTTGTTCACGTTTAGCCACGAAGTGGGCGCCTTCGAGTACGTCTACCGGATAAGTATAACGCGGCCTCGAGTTTTCTCCTAGCGAGAACTAGCGAGTAATGCACGCGATGGAATCTGGTGGTCTTCGTTGAGTCGTAAAGATAGAGGGAATATCTTTCCGCGGTTGTAAAGTCGCGTAGCAAAAATAGGAAGCGAATTTTCGATCGTTGAGAATTTCTCGTGGTGTAAGTTTTATAAAATTCATGGAGAAACGGGATGGAACGTGGAAGAAGATCGAATGGAATGGTCATGGTGGTACGTAAACGAGCATGGATATTCGTTGAGCTAAGTGCGAGTGTGTTGCATTTTATGCAACGATGTCCTTTTCCAAACGATTATTCTTTGTCACATCTTAACCCTTCGCACTCGATTGTCTCTTCTCGGTAGTACAGTAAATCTAGGGAATAATAAGAATATTTATTTTCAGAGGACACGACGAGATTATCGGTAATCACACGAGAAGAAAAGAGAATCGAAATTTTTGGAAAATGTATCGCGATAAAGTAATTTGTGTCAGCGCTGGGCTTTCGTGATTTTATTTTAAACAACTTGGTTTGCGAGGGCAAAGGGTTAATATTGTGCCATAGTGTTCGTAAAGGTGGGATAAAGGAACATCAGATTTGATACTCTATACCTTCGTAGAGTTAATCGTATGACGATGAAAATGAAGCTTGAAAGCGATAGCTTAAGCACGTTAGCTGCGTGTTATTATAGGCTGTCAGAAAATTAAAATGGCGTCACGTCGCAAAATCATTTTGCAGATAGTGCATCACGCCTTTGCGACTAACGTCAATAACGTTTAACAGCGATTTTTGTTACAATGAAGTTCATACTTGAGTCGATATGATGGAGAGTATGTGCTTTAGCACGTGTAACTAAAAGACAAACGAAATTACCTACTCTTGTAATAAAAAGCAATATGTCTGTTACATTTTTGGTCCTTTTTCTTTATCTTTATCATGCATTCACAGGAAAAAATTACTACATCTTCTTGAAATAGAATTCTAAATATTCCTCTCATCAAAATTCAATTCATTTAAGAATCAGTTATATGGATATTTAATAAGGTAAGATTAAAAATAAGTGAAATATATGGTACGTATTTTCTCAGAGCTACAAATAGTAATATACTCGCAATAAATAGACTCTCTAAACAGACTATTCAATCTACCAACTGGGATAGTAGGAACAATTCATCATAGAAACGCAATAAAGGACTGAAACAAAGCCTCGTTTCTCAAGGAACAGGTGCAGAGGAACATTCATGGATACACTACGTTATCAATCCTCGACAGAGACGCACTCGAAGGCATGTTAATTACAAACTGAGTAGTTACTATACGCGTATAACCTACTTGGAATAGCATCGCTTCGCGAGTATAATTCTGACAAGCGTTTACTTAACAACGAAAATATCGTGTTATTACACTGCTAACAAGTTGTTCGTTTTACCTATTACTCATTAGGCCTTAACAAACGTACCCTCCCCTTATGGTCACGTTGATCTGTGCAATTCACGATCAACGACTGCCTAAATTCACTCTAGATCGAGAAGCCTCGATGAAATGATTTCTTTTTAATCAAAAGACAGAGTACCTTTCGTGGTTGAACCTCCCTCTGTCTCCTAGACGAGATATGAACGCTTAGAAAATGGTAAACGACATCCATGATATGAGAAAATGTGCGATAAAACGATGTGGACGCCTGACAGGACACTGCGACGATTTTTCGTTTAATGACGCGTGAGGAACATCGATATTGACTAATTATTAATATCATTCTTCGGCGATACTTTGCTGGCCAAGATGTATACACTATCAACCGGAAGTTTCATTTTATTTCATTATTTTTCTAGTTATTTCCTTTCGTTTGTATTTGACATTTCAATTGTTAATAATAATTCGTTTCGTTCTGAACAATTTTCAAGTTAAAAATTTTAACCTAAAACATTTTGCTACTCTGATTCCACTGCTCCACATTCGAGTACCTCTTGTACAAATTTCACTCACAATCCTATCATTTTCAAGTAACAAAAAATAAGTATTACTGATTCATAAGATAAAGTGAAATAAAAGCAAAGTAGAATATTTCAATTACAATGTTTCAATTTTCATTGAAATACGTTATAGTCCTAAACTTCCAGTAGACAGTGCAAGTAGCTAATTTCTGAACTCTAATAGCGTTCAAGGGATGGCCAGGAAAAATTGTAAATTACGAATTTACAAAGACTTCTAGCTTTATAAAAGGCGCAGAATTTTTCCGTTTATCTCGCTATAATAACTATTAGGGAATTTAAAGTGAAATTTTGTCGTCGCGGTGCCTCGACGAGGTGACGTTTGTGATACAGCTTTGGAGATGCTATTGCTTATCCATGCCCCAGGAATCTCGTGTTCGAAGAATGGGATTTTCGAGCCGGTGATTGATTGGTTTGCAATCGATGAACGACGAGGAAGAGGCTGCTGCGTGGATTTGCAGTGTGAATGGTTCTTGCAAACCTGCGACACGATGATATGTGAGAAGAGATTGATACGTGAGATTGATACGTCCAGGATGATAGGTGACTACCTAACAAAGCTGTCGCGTATGTTCGCTCTTTTCGCAGTTGCTCACTTAAAATTTGGATTTTATAAGTATATATTACCTGCTTTCTCTCCTTTATAGTTATACTTTTAATTTATCATAGACTTTACCTGAATCGTTTATGGTCAATTTATCATAGCGATATAAATATCTCTTTCTTTAATATATGATATATGATGACTTAACCTCTTATCCTTTCTTATCCTTCCTATCTCTACCATTTGTTTCCGTCTTATACAAGAAAGGCTAACATGAGTTATGTTAGGTAACACAATGTATCCTAAGCAGAAAAGATACAAGTATTATTATACAATATTATTTTTCCATATTTATATTAATACGTATTAAAGGTACTAAACGTATACAGGTTTGGTAGTCTTCTCTAAAATAGAATTAAAAAGGAGACTACAGTAGAAACACTTCTATTCATCGCGATAAGCGTGTCTGCAAAATTATCATAGACTTTGCGACCATACTTCGCGTAGAATTCAAGATTAGAAAAAGAAATTATTATCCTCAATGAGCGATAACTTCCCTTTTAATTCGAGCAGGCATCATGGTCTAAAAACGTTCATAAATCGTAGCTGGCAGAATTAGTTATCGTATCATCTCAACGGTACATCAACATCTGCGTGACTGTTGCTGGAGGTCGTTTTGCCACGATATTTTTAACCTCTTCTACCTCCGTTAACTTTGCTGATTATACGCTAGCAACGTGTTAATGTTCACCCTGAAAGCGGCTGTATCTTAGCAGCGTGAAGTTTGCAAAGTCAGATTTACTCGAAGTTCTTCGTTAGCGTCTGGTTTGAGGCTAAACATGGCCGCAAAGACTCCGAGAATCTTTCCAACACGCTTCTTACGGCTGCTAACAGTCTGGCTAACTTTGTCTCGAAATAAAACGAAACGTAGAATGGTATCACTGGAAAACGCAAACAAACGGTCAAATCGAGTTAATGAAATTTGCATACGTGTCTGCGAAGTGCGGTGTAACGAAATTTCGTCTCTGTGAAAATACAGAATTTATTCGAAGGAATCTCAAACGTCACTCCTCGACTCGAGTTTCATTAATTTTATTACACACGACACTCGATATTTATTCACAACCGAGGTATTATGATAGAATCGATCGTTTAAATATTCGTTACTCCGCGAGTGTTAAAGAATCTGTAGAATTCGTGCAACAGATGTCTATTTATATTTACGAACGAGACGAATCTGCATTAAATACTTCGCGATGTATCGTTACGATTCAAATAGACACGAACGTCTATCATGTTCACCACATTTCGAGAGGAACGAAGATTTATCGGTGACCACGATTAATCTCCGTCGACATGGACAGCGTGGTGAATAGAAATATACTTCGAAATATACGAATCTCGTTTGGGTACGTAAAAGACGCAATACACGTGATGCAGTATATAAGTCGATTTTGCTAACCTTCTTTCATGAAACAGTGGTTCCCAATACGATCTGGTAAAGTATCCTTTTTCCTGTTCCTCAAAAACGATTGCACAACTTCCTTTTCCGAATGTAAATGCCGAATAGATGTTGGTAGAATGAAAACAAAAGAAACGTGAGTTCGGCACGCACTTGCTTAACGAGACAGCGAAAACATGATGCGCGCGCAGGTAATATGGCGACGTTAGCGTGGTTCGGTCGGTCAGAAGAACGTGGTTGGTAATTTATCAGCGAATAGTGAAATATAAAAGAGTGCTCGGTAAACGAGGAAACAAGTGGGTCACGTTTCAATGCATTGCGAGCTTGTTCGATAAAGACGTATGGAATATGACCCATATTTGCCACGTTTGTCCTCTGAGCAGTAATCGGTAGTGGAATAAGAGAAGAATTTAACTGTTCGCGTTCTTGTTACCTTTCGTCGACAAAAATGTTACGGGACAGGAAGTGATTGAATCATGTGGAATTGCAAGCTGAGATAAATCGGTAAGATGTAATTACTTCTTCCTGTCGACGTTTGATACCTGATATCGACTCTTTCGGTAAGTAATAATAAATTCATAAATAAAATAATAGAACTGTATGTACGTCAATGTTTTCGAGTTTATACGATTGATATTGACAAGTTTCGTGTGAAATGCATATTTATTGCTTTTAAAACTACACGTAATTGTAGAAATCGAATTGTTTCAACTTAATATTCGTACAGAAATTCAAGCGTAGGAAAGTAAGGTTAAGTATTCGATTTGCATACGTGAGTAATATGCTACACAGGTGATAGGAGTTCATCTCTTTTTACGGACGCAAATAAAATTATAGGATTCTGCTAGGTTGAAAGTTGTAAAACGGTCGAACGAGCACGAAACGTGTATATATATAGGGGAATATTATAGGTTGTGCAATCTTATCTTCCCATATGATCGCCAATAACACGAAGTGAACTTCAAAGGTGTTTTCGTATAACATGAAAATTTATCGCGATAAAAATATCATAATTCATATTTGCAATTTTCATAATGAGTTGAGAAATATGAAAGGTAGGAGGATTTTTTCATCACTTTTTCTATATTCTTCAATTACTTTGCACTCTCTCAAACGTCTTTGAAATTTTTCCAGCACATTTCACAGCAATCGCCATCTTGGGAACCACTGATCTAGATAAGAGTCAGCTGAACTGCAATCGGATGTTTGTGAGCGCTATTCAATCGTTTTTCGATTTTGGTCCTGCGCTGGATTATGTCGAGTATCCGTCAATTAGAAATCTTTATGCAAACGCATAAAACGAGACCGAAATTCTGCGTCAAGACTTTGAACGTATACCGCGGCAGTAAACTATTTAAATTCCTTTAATAAATAATTCGTCTATTTCAGAAAACAATTTGATATTCCTATCGATATGTTTAAAATTATTAATGGTTATAATAATTTTCTGGCTACGTGTCTTATCATAACAGAGGCTTTGCTTCGCAATAAAGAAAGCAGCTTTCTATCTATCACTCCAAGATTTCACCACTAACAGGTTAAGTAAAAATATATATGTGAAACTGAAAGATGGAGAAATCGAATAAAAATTTCTAGAAATATAATGCAAGAGAAAGTATACAAGAGGAGAGTGAAAATAATCAATTACTAAACTAACCTCAAATTTTATAAAAATTCAAACATGGAAAGAAAATGGAGCAAGTGTGACTGCAGGCGGTATTATATGTATATTAGAATGAGAATTGTCGACTAGTTATGATTTAAAATTCGCATGTTAACATAAGGGGAATTGTTCCAGTGATTTGCAAACAAGAATACCGCAGAATCGGCGCTTTATTTGCATATCGCTGTAGTAGCTATGATTAATGCGCACGCTGCGTAAACTTGCAGCTGGGCGACAATAACGCGCTGTGAACACGTCAGTGGAAGAGCTGCCCTCCTGTTGCGAAGCAAACGACCCCTGGAAAATTTGCATTTTGTTCGAGCAAACTGCGAAAATTGTGAACAATCCCAATGACCGATATGCATACGAGTAATTGAATCGATTCACAACCCGACGTGTTAGGCCACAGGTCGCTATAACGAATGGAAATGTATCAAGTCGATTGAAGTAAAAGGCTGAGGTAGATATTTGAAGAATGGAGAAATTACAGGGGATGAGAAAAAGTGAGAGAGATAAAAAGGAGTCAGGAGTAATTGAGAGATTAAAGAGATGATAAATGAAGGCAGGAAAGTTATGGAATAATGAACGAAGAGGAAATGTCTAAGAATTGGTTCTTATAAAGAAGAAGTAGAAGGCTAAAGGATAAAGAAAATCATAGAAGGTAAAAGCGGGCATTCTCTGAAACTCTCGAAGCAAGAAATAAGTATACGAAATGGCGGAAAAGGAACAGAGGGCATGAAGGAGTACGACAATGGTGAATCAAGACGGGAAAAAATTAAACAAAGCCGTACAAAGGTAAAACGAAAAAGGTATACGGTACAGGAAGAAGTACTGGAAAAGGACCATAAATTTGCTGAAAGTTTTTCACCAGAAGGAAGCACGATATTTAAACGAAACTCATAAACTCGTGGACGTTGAAAAATTTCGTTAATGTAAAAGCAAAAGAAAAAATAACCAAGATCATATCTAACATAGGATATAGCAAAATAGGAACAGTATAAATCTGAGAAGACTCGTCCACGCATTCAGACAAGACAGACAATTCGAAATGGCCTGACAATGGCTACTGTCGAACTGAATAAGCGAAAACCAAAGAAAGCCCACAAAAAGGCTTTTAAAACGCAACAAGAGCGAGTAAAGAAGGGGAAAACAAATATCCATCCAACGCAAAGAATTAAAACAAACAGGGAACATACTCAGCCAGCGAGAAACGCAAACTATTCCAGCGTGGAACAAACAACCGGGCCTGTACGCATGAAAGATTCACGAAAGAGGGTCAATGGAACACGGGGAGAGCATGGATAAGTAGCAACCCTGCGCGTATCCCAGCGATAACAAGAACGCCGTGATACGCGTGTACAGTGATATGTCGAGCTGTACGCGTGTAACGATAGCGGCATAGATGGTGCTAATTGTGCTAGTGGAGCAGCCAGTTACAGATCCCACGTGCTAGCCTGGTAGTCATCCCACGGCTCACGCTGTGGTTTATCCCCGAGCGTTTCGAATAAAACGGTCGGCTTAACCGGTCGTTTAATTCGCGGCGATAAGCCGTTTTATGCAGCCGACAAGATAGCCATTCGGGCGCAAACATGGACGCCTGGAAATGCGCGTTAGCGCTCAATAACCGCATTGGATCACGGTTTAATGGCACCAAACGTGCCTCAAATTTCAGTCGTACACAATATTTCCGGAATTGACCCGACGATTGCGCTTTCATGGAAATTCCCACGACTCCCGGGTGCGTTAAATCTAATCGTGATCGTTGCGTAAAATGATCATCGGTCCTGGTAGCTTAGGCGTAATTGTTGTTGTAGCTGAGAGCTATCCGGTGCTGAGTAATCGCTGACAGAACTGGTTGTTCGGATTTATAGTTACAAGTATGAGTAAGCTCTTAGATTGTATCGGACTCCGACGACTGTACACAAGTCTTGTTCGGTTTGGAAATTGGTTTCTTAATAGCTTGACGATATAAAAGGTGACACTGGTATATGCAAAGTTTCAAATGGTCGTTTAGCACTGGTAAATTTGTACGAAAACGAGAAAGAGATTTGTTCCCTGGTTTCACAGGAGAATACTCGGGACGATGATGACTAGTATCTAGATAAGAAACTTTCCTGGAACCCTGTATATTATCGTGTAATCGTGCATTTTAGCTCGGTTTGCGTCGTTAGACCCAGCCTGACAGCGATTCACTGCAATTTTTCCAATATACCGTGTACCACTAAAATCCCATGTCGCGTCGCTGCTTCTGCCCTTGCCTCTGCCTGGCTACGTTATTATACCTTACTTCTACAAAGCTTAATGCTATCCAGTTAACGGACACTTTTAGAATTCGATGAATTGCTGCGTTAGAAGCTATAAAGAAGATTTACCTATAAAAAAGTTGCTGAACAAGTGGAGCCTGTTAGCAGTTGGTGTAAGATGCGGGACGTCAGTCGAAACTTTTCCCATGACAATTATAATTCTTCGCTAGGATATTATCATAGTCAGCCAGGTCGGGGAACAACTTCCTAACGCTTCTCCCATGATCGTGAGACGCTGAAAATTTCATACCCGTGCTATGAGATACGATCCTAAGAGGATTCGGAGGTACCAAAGTCGAATATTTTCTTCTCAAGTTGTCCTGGCTAAAGGGAAGCTTTGGATCATAAATACTTCGCTTCAAAAACGACGATCTACTAATTCCACGCTTCGCAATGCCTACTTATTCGTCTAAAGAGGTGTATAAACAGCTAGCAAAGATCACCATAGTAAAAATGGCTGTCCAAAAAGGTATCGCCTAATAAAAGCCTCAAAGATGTCGAAAACGGTCCATTGTTCCTCATAGAAAAATTCCTGTAGTAAATTGCACGGTAAATCGACCCCGGATCCTCGATATCGAGAGCACATGGCACTACGAACTCGAAAATTCGCTCGTGCAAGGGACTCGCATCTCCTCTCGAACGGTCCGAACGATCGAACTTATCCGACGTTATAAACACACACATAGAAAAGTGTCAATTTGGAAATCTCGATTATACAAAATACCTTCGTGGTCGTAAAAATTGCGCAAGTAGGAAAAGCCTCTTTTTCTCGTGTACAATGACCTCGCGTTTTCCGAGCTGACGCGATTTTGAGGTTAGGTGTGTACGTGCAGCAAGTGTCCGAGATTTTTAAGACTTTATAGCCGCGTCACTTTTATAGTCTGCCTCGTATAGCGAAATGTATTTTAGATCCTCTGGATGTAAATCCTGCCCTCCTTTCGCGAAACGGGATCCTGTACTTTTTGGAACGTTAGATCTCGTAAAAGCTTAATCACTTACTAACATCCTACTGTGCTACCTACGAGTTACATCGTACTACAAAATTCAGCTGCAACGAGCTTCGATAAAAATTTGGTAAATCTATTGCTATCATACACGGTGTCGTATAAAGATGGTATACTGTATCTTATCAGTGGATCGCTAGATCTTCGTAATACTGAAGAGACTTCGGAATATACTTGCTAGAGGGCGTAGTTCGGTTTTTAAATTGCTAATGAAGGATCGTTGCTCCTAGAGCTTCGCGAAGGGTCCGAAGATGAATGGATGTTTCACTAGGTGTTAGATATACGGTGTACGTATGAATTAATGCATTCGATTGGCTAATTGCACTACTAGGGTAACGTCGGAATAGGTTTTAAAGGATCTACAGCACTGCTGTCAAGGGTAAGCTTCGAAGCTTAGACCACTAGTACCTCCATGTCTCCGTTATCGTGTCATAGCACGTAGTATAGTTCGCATTGTACTGCATGCGAGGGCTAGGATTAGTTGACGGAATAGCTTCCTGTGAGAACGCGTTGAGTCCCAGCGTTCTTCTAATCGTATGCAAGAGAGGACAAAATTATTTAAAAATATTTTCGATTATGATACACTAACCTTGCAACGTTCGATGCATTTGTCTCGTCCCAAGTTTCACGCAAAAAGTTCGTTACAAATTTGAATGGCTTGCAATATCGTACAATAAAATAGAGAATCGAAACGAGATTGAAATAAATAAAATAAAACATTGGGAATCACGACTAGAAATTAATTAATTACGAACTGGGAAAGGGTCGCGGTGCATCCGATAAAATCGTCAGAGGTATATGCAAAGCACGGGTTCCGGGTTGGAAAAAGAAGAGAAAAATGGTGATTTACGTTGAGAAGCAGAGCGTATTTCTGAGGGAAACCAGCGGACGATTTCTGCGCGCTCCGACTCATAAAATATCGAACTTTAATACAGCGGCACGAGGCTATCTGCTTGATTCTCGCCACCCCCGAGATAATGGAACTCCCGGAGTTCATACTTCCGGCTGCATGATGTAGGTCGTAGCGTGCAATAATTTCGCTCGCCGCGGATTGCATGGAAACACGTGGCCCCGGTGTCCCGTGATAAATGGTTAAAGTTAAATGCGCTCCTTCTACGAGTCGTGTGCAAATATTAAAGAGGATTACACGATTATGGGAACTTCGGACGAGCAAAGTTCGTGCCCCTTTTTGCCGTGCGTTTTGTCGCTCGAGAGAATTGAAATTAAACCGACGCGCACGTTTACGCGGGTCCGCGCCATTGCAGATGGCGCGCCGGTCGCGACGCGAAATTCGATTAAGGCGTCGCTGTTCTCGCGTCGCGGTCCAACCGTCATGGTACAACGTAGTTCGTGGCTGTGGGGAATTTCGTCGGAGACAACGGGTCTTACGCTGGTTAAACGGGGAATTTAACCACGACGGATACGACACAGGGCAAGATGACGTTTATCGAAGTTGGCGCTGCAAAGCACGAGCAAAATACCGGCGAAAATGTAATGCACAGAGAAGTCGGAAAGGGCAGACGCTGGATGTGCTACAAATGAGCAACGGTGAGTGCTTTTAGCTTTTCGAGTGTAATTTTCCGCTGCTGTCGCGATTATAAAAATGACGTAACGATGCTTCTACGGGTAAAAAAAGAACCGGTATTTTTGGGGTCTTTTAGAAAATTAAAAGGAATTTATTTAATGATTATTTTAATATCACGGTCCATAAAATATTTTCCTAGAAATTATAACAGTTTTCACTGGTTATGGAATATTTCCCTCGATATTGCGTTATTAATTATTTTAGGTATCAGGAATGTTTGTTAAGGTAGTTTTAATTGTGAAAGACGATACACGGGTGAGATACCTCAAAGAGACGAGACGAATGCTTGGAAACTTTTAATTGCTGACTTTTCCTTAATTTCCTCCCTCCGTATTTCTTTAAGTTCTTTTATGCACTGTTAGTTATCGCTCTCAGGCCATTATGCATTCTCTCTGCTCTTAATTGGAAAATCTTCGTGGGAACAGCAAATTTGCCCCTGTTCTCGAAAAAGTTAAGAACAGGATCTAATTATGCGTTACTTTTTTAAAGGCTTGTTCCTTGCCTCCAGCAGTTCGCCGCTTAAACTGCTAAACAATTCCTCCACTTGGGATTAAGGTGATACAAACAGCGTACTCGCAAGATCTCAGCTACTTTCTCAAACACTCGTTACCGTTAAATAGAATAAATACCTTCTTCCTTTATCACACAGCGATCTCAGCTACGATAAAAAGGATCATCGGAATACATTTGTCTCTTCCAAGTTGGTCGTCCAATTCAAAATTTACTTCGACCTTTTATTTTTAAACCAATTCCAAACTGTATTTCCCCTTTATATCCTTGATTACAATTATCGCGAAGCAGCTCCAGCGTCTATATTCAATTTCACATTGAAAATTTGTTTAGAAGCCTCCGGTAAACGTTCGTAGGTGTACAGTGCATCCCTCGCCCGACTCGTTGCGTTTGAAAACAGGAAGGAAACGGAATGAATGGAAAGCACGAAAACCTCGGAAACATCGCAGTGAAATACGAAAGTAAATACAAAAGTAAACTGAGCTAATCGAAGCCTGCTATAAACGTTCATCGCGAAGCATGACAGGAAGCTGATGCACTATCTAGATATTAATACTTCATGGACAAAATCAGCGTCTCACGATCTCGTTTTCCTTTCTCCACAGGTATCGTTTAACTTCTTCCTTCTTTTTAATTCTCAACTCACCCAACTCATTCTCCTAATTTCTCCACAAAAACACTGTCAAGTGTTTCCCTGCACACTGGACGTACCTCAAAGTCATCCAGACTAGTTGAGTAATCCGATTACACTGCTTGCAGAATTAAAGCAGCCGAGAAAGGGAACCGGTTGCAATGCGAGAAACATCATCCCCACGTGGCTGACATGACGACATCGCTCCAACATCTACACACTCCATCCCTCGAAGAGCAACCGGACACAACCATCTAACATCACGTCGAATGTGACCAAAAACGGCGACATCGACCTTTTTTCTCACTCTTTTCTTCCACCCCAATGCCTAGACTCTGGCATGAGCCAGTGAGATGCGACCAATGGGCTGCACGTTCCTCCCCGCCACGCGTTTGCCAGTTATCACACGAAAGCTTCTTACCCTACGTAATATTCTGTCCCCCTGGAGAAAACACGGCTAAACGGTTTCGTTACGTTATTAATTGACACAAAACTACCGCGTAGGCTATAGTACCGTTACAATACGTGTTAGATATACCTTTGACGTGTGTGTGCATGTTGTATGCGTGTGTGTACGTGACCCGATGCGAGTGGAACGCGTGTGCGTGCGCGTCAGTGAGAGGTTCCGCGAGGAGCCCGCAAGCCGGAAACGAGCTGCTCGATGGCCACATCCGTCGAGTGCCCCCGCAGCAAAGCCGGGGCCCACACGAGTGTGCCTGGCTCACCAGTAACGAGCGGTTTGATCTTCGGCGAGGGTGGCAAGCTCTTCAGCCTTCTTGCGGTTTAAGTCGCGTTTACGCCAATTTCCACGAACGCTCGTGCAAATTTTGTTTCCACCTGCTCTCTGTTCCGCTCTGTGGTCTCTAACGAGACTAAACTCTGTTCCGTTTCAGCTCCGCCTGCATCGGCAGAGGTTTTAATCGTCCGCTCTAGAACACTCGCGTGTAACCTCGGCTCTATTCTGTTCCAGTTTTGCCGGAAGTGGCCGCAGGATTCCCGACGCTGTCAGGTCCTCGCGAACTTGCCTCACACAGACTAGGACTCTACTACGCGAATATCCCGCGAGACGGGACGCTGTTGCGTGCCTAACGAGCTGTACCAGCTCGAAGTATTTTACCGATCTTCCTGCTTCACCGATCCCTCGGCAATTTTCTCACGCAGATCGCTGCGAGGATTATTCGTGTAACCACGCCACGCGGCACCGCGAAGTCTGAGTTCGAAGATGATCCCGCGTGTAGGGTGCAGGTCGCAAGCTGAGGCTGCGAGAATTGCTGCGAGAATCCTCGGAGTCGTGAGCTCTAGGGTACACCGTCGAGTGACGTCCTGGTGATTCGTATCTGAAGTAACTATATCGAATCTCTCGTCTTTGACAGATCATCTTCCTTCCTATCCGAGGACCAGTTCGAACGCTAATGGAAGCCTAAGGTAAGATCGAACCGTCGTCTCTAATGACATGGTTACCTAAGACACTTGCATTTCATGCACGAATCGTGTACTCTTGCTTTTAGACTGATCATGTGTATGTCGTCTTGTTTGCAGTGGGAACTAGCTTCGTAGGAATGTCGAACGGGACGTCACTCGACGATCACGAAGATCCAAGGGAGTCTATGAGCAACCGCAGCCCCGAGTTGGACCGGAAAGACGGCTAAGAACGTGTTAGACACAATGACACTGTGACGATATACATATACAATATCCATGATCGTTAGAATCGTACAATATAGATACACAATTAACGTCACTAGACGCGAGTACGTATCCCTCGTTTCGCCGGGTCTCCATCTTTGTCTACTTGCTTCTTAATTCGTTTCATATAAAAGTGAGAAATGGTACACAATTGGTCCGGGCGTTTGCTCGTTGGATCTCGTTCAAAAAGCGTCTCGAGAGGCAGATGGCTGTGTTCCACGTTCGTAAATGGAACTGGCGGCCTTTGTACGTTTCGTTCGAAATAATTCAGCAAAGGATCGATTGGTTTATGCATGGCACATGAATCACGGCCGAATGGAAACGTACCAACAGACTATTCCAGGGTATCGACAAGGGTTTCTCGAAATCGTGACTGGACTCTCCTTATTCGACCAGACACGTCCGTTCGAACGCGTTTCGCTCTCATCTTGGATCACAAATACACGCGAAATTTACTCTCTCTCTCTCTACCAGCGATCTCTTGTCTGTAATTCCTCGAAAACAATTCACCCTCGCTCATGAATTGCAAACGTGCAATTGCGCTGTCTGTTTGGACGTTCTAATTTTTTGAATATGCTCCATGCTCGTTTGCGGGTCATGAATACTTCATTTCATTACTTTCCTCCTGTTCTCTTTCC
>NW_016913209.1:96040-115952 GCF_001483705.2 Eufriesea mexicana | reverse complement strand
CCTTTTTGCACCATTTCGTCTCGCTTTGTATTTACATTCGCTAATCTGTCTGATCTCTACGTATCTTCGAAGCAATACTTCATACACTCGCAGGAAATATCTGCAAATCTAATCGCGAACAGTGGAATACTTTAATAGATTTCTCTTCCACGGTTATTTTTCATTAAACCTGGTAAAGCAAATTCCATCGGATTTCACTTAGATTTTACAATTAACCTCATTTTAACCATGTTTTATTGTCGAATAAAAATCAATGAAGGCTACCAAAGCGAGACTGTCTGATATGTGAACCTCGCGCTTTAAATCTCGACTCGCAAGCTGGTCATTGTTACCGTTTTGCGATAGATCGTTTTACACGTACAGGGTTCAAAGCGAAGGTTCGAATGCAATCTCGCAGAGCAGCACGGAGCAATGAGCAGAGTTACGAGCTTTATGAAATCTTGAATCGTAGGAGAGACTTGGACGAAACGCGACCGTTCCTTTCAACGCGTATTATTCCGCTCTTTGTTCCACGTTGTCATAAATTCGCAATAAGCAGTTCGTTCCCTTTTTTTTCCATTTCTTTCCTCGCGAAAGAACCCGGATTACAGCCTCAAATACGGTCGCTTTTTATCCAGGATATTCGATTTTACGATCACACGTAAACGAGATCCATTCGAGTTTATGAGCACCATGGTACGTTTAATGCGCACGATTTTGGTGCCATTCCTATGAGCGTCGAGTTGCCATTTTGTCACGGAAAAGGCGAGGCGATATTTCTTGATCATTGATCGATGTAATTGGAGAAATAACGAGTTAGCGAAAAATTCATCCAATCTGTACAAGAAGACAAATTGTATTAAATTCGTGTTTAATTAAATTTTAAATTGAACCGCCGAAATGAAGCAAATTCGAGCAAGAATTAATAAAAGAGCGAGCGCGACGAAAATAAAGGAAAAACGGTACGTACGAAATATGACTAAAATTAGATATCGATTGTAAAAATACAGGAAGTATTTTCTTCAAGGGAACGAACGCAAGAAGAATGCTCTCGAGTTCAATTAAACGGTCGGCTAACATCGATGGAATCTGAAGCATCGCTAAATCAGCAGGGTCAAAGTAGAAAAAGAAACATGGAGAGACTGCTGCGGAATAATTTACCCTGCTGGCGGTACAGCGCAGCTTGTTTTTGAAAGCTTGTTACCGGTAAGACCGACGGCTATGAGTTAATTGAAAATTCACCGATACCTGGTTCCAATTCGTGATTTTGTACGACACGAAAGTTTCCCGCGCTTAACGCTGACTTATAACAGATATATAACAGCAAAGGGGAACTTATTTCTTATTAAAATTATTATTAACCTTTTTGCCTCGTCGAGCAACGTAAAAATGTTGACCTTAATTCTGTGCCGTGGACCTTCGTGATTTGTTCCTCGTGATTCGTTTTGTTCGGATAAGAAACTTTTGATAACGTTCAAAGGAAAACATTCCACAGGATGAAACCATTTTTGAACGAGATAGAGCGAGAGCGAATCGTGTTCTAATACTTGCAGGAATATTGGATTTTTTCCTACTCTGAATTCGCTAATTTCCTGTATAAATCCCTATGAAAACGATGTTTAATTTCAAACGGGGATCAGTTTTCCATTAAAAAAGTAATTCCGCTAAATTCTTGCTGGTAGCTACATCGTTCACAGCGAGGATGACATTTCGTTCTACTTTTAGTAATCCATTGAATTTAAGTTTTATTCAATCTCGTTGCATAAAGGTTCCACTATAATGCATTAAAACTTTTAGGAATTCTTGCGATGGTAAACTTGGGAACGGATTTAATGTCTCTCGAGTTTGTCTTCTAAATGAGGAATATTCCTTGCATCGTAACTTGAACAATACCCTGCAAAAAATTTAAACCGAAAGAGAATACTGTTTTTCTGAATCAATTTAAGGATATCAATTTTATCCTTATTCCTTAATAATCACTTCAAGAAAACATCGTTTAGTTTAAAATAATTGATATTCCTTACTTTGTAATTCTCGTCATTCTCGTTTCGATACTTCGAAATGCTACTTTCCCTTTAAGGTTAGGATTCAATCTTCTATAATATTTCCAATAAATTTACTAACCTAAAAAGTCGATAATATATTCAATTAATATCATAATATGAGTAACGTAATTTATACCGTATGAATTTCATTCCTTTTATTGCTATGCATTAAATTTGTCCCTCTTATTGTTGTCACAATTCTTTCTCTACATCAAGCTGTTTACTGTCTAACGCACCTATTAAAAGTGGCCACCAACGCCTCTCGATAACTGATCTACAGAAAAGGATCGGTTGATAATTATCCAGCCACGTGGACACACGCCATCTTTTAGTAACCTCCCTTTCCCCTCGAGTACAACTTCCGAACGAGCGCCGCGACAATCTTCCCGACTTTTTGCTGCTATTGACATTACCGGCGGATCGCGTCTCGAGCGACCAAGCGGTCACCCGGCACGACTCGCCAATTACCAGAAGAATCGATCGACCGACCGAGCGTGATACGTGTTCCGGATCCGACCAATTAAGGGCACTGCTGCCAGTTGTTTAGTCAGATTCGAGTCACGAGTATCTACGATGGCGTCGTTATCCTGGAAGCGTCGTCCGGATCGCGAAAACAGGTACAAGCCCGGTTTTCTTTCTCCTCTCTCCTAAAACACTAACACCGAAGTACGTACGCACGATCAATTAATTGCTAGCTTAATTAAAGAGTATTATACGGCTGCGAAGTCTTTAGATACGGAAGCATATACTTTGGACGTGTGTACGACGCGACTGTGTTACGCCTGTTCGTTCACCTACGTGTCATATACGTTCGAATGCGATCGAACGTCATCGACCGTATACGCGTGCAACCGTACGAATTCATGGTCGTTGGCTGTCGGCGTGTCTGCGTCTCCGGCTTATCCGTTCGATTATGAAACTATTGCGAGCTCGTGTTATGCCTCAACGGTTATCGGTGCACGGAACGCGATCGATCGTTTCGAGATTACGAAATGGTATGTGGGCAAAATCTTAGCTACTATCCCGAACGTTTACGAGCGTGTGACGTCGCGGGTATACCGAGCCATGGAGCCGGAATCGAGCGGCTGTTGTCGGATTCCATTATTGACCGTTCGCTTCCTAGATAGCGCGTGCTACGTAACGAGGCACGCGATACGTGTAATATGTTGAAGTGGTTAATGATCTCTGGCAAGATTTCCAGTAGAAGAGGAATTGACGTCGAATCGGAATTTACGTGTCGAATTTTTCAGCCATCTTGGCTTCGGTAAACATTTTGCGTCTTATTTATTACGATAGAATGTAAGTGTGTTGGTGTGTATTATTGCTTGAGAAAATTGTCGATAAAGTGGAACTTCTCAAAGGGTATCGTTGTACTTCACGTAGTGCTTCAAAGAGGTCTCGAAAGTAAACGTCTACGTCTCGAGTAGTAATAGGTTAGGAATTATTTTGTCTATTCTATTCTTCAAAGTTATTACTATTTTTCATTTAAAAAATATTTTAAACGAAAAATAACCATATTTCGTCGATTAATCTTTTTTTTTTTTTTAAATACACCAATAGATATTCAACGATTTGCTATTCCTTCGTATTGCGCAATTCCCGCTCCAGGGATATACCCACGGAATCACGTCGCTCAGTTATCGATTGTAATTATCTTCTATCATACTATCAGCGTATATAGTGTATACTAGTTATGAATACTACGAGATGCACGACGACAATCGTTAACCTTATCTATGGATTGTGTATCATCACACTAAAACCCACCTTTAATCACCACGAATAAAATGTAAGTACAAAAACAATAAAGTAAGAACAAATTTTGCTCATTGTTAATTCTAATTATATTTCTCTAGGAAATTTCGAATGCTTGTTCAAGATAATTGAAAATTCAAATTCGTTGGATCGTGGAATATATGAAATACGGTGGTATTCATATTTCGCGCGGGAAAAATGGAACGGAAGGAAATGTGTAACGTATTGTCCACGTAATATCTCGTCACGTGATTTGGCGTGATATCGACTTTTGCGTTTTCACGCTCGACGAAACGGAATATATTGCGCTGTAATATGCGAGGAACACGTGATCGACGAGAAGTTCACCTTTGTACTAGGTTAGAAGATGGAATAGATTTGGAAATTGTTATTCCCTTTGACTATTACGCTATACGCTAGTTCGTCATTTTGTGAGGATATGTTTAATCGTGCAGTGAAAGTAGAGTTTGTTTTTAAACAAAATTTAGGCAGTTTCTCTTTTTTTTAAAGTCTTCCAATTGTTGATATGTCGAACAATAACTTATAGTTATAACAAATACCATAGTTATGATAAATATGGCAAAATTGAAAGACTGTTAATGTAGGGATTCATTAATGTTCTTTTCTTTCTTCTCTGCTTTATTTTTAACAAAGAAAGTCCGAGATTTCTTGGAAGTCTTCAGAAGTTTTGACTTGTTAAACTTTTGCATCTTGGAAAGGAGACTTTTTTACTCCTGGACTGTTATGAATGCTTCCATGTCATTGTCTTTAGAAGTTAATTTTAAACATTAATTTTTTTACTGGGTATAAAAGCCTCAGCAAAAGAGGTTTAATTCTTTATATACATTTATCCTTTATGCGGCATGAAAGAATAATTAGCAGCTTTTAAAACCATCTCGTAAAAAGTATTTATAATTATGCAATTATCTTGAATGCGCGGTGCAATGGAATACTTTATTTTTTCCAACGACTTTTGTTACATTTCTCCAGGTCTCCTTAAAAACATACTCTTCTATAGCTATAAAAGAGGAAATGTAATATTCGGGTAACATTTTAAAAGTCAATTAATTCTGAAAAAAGGAAATCCACATTTTCGGGTAACAAAAGTCCCAAGAAAACAGTTTTCCATTACAACAGTTAATTTGTTTTTACTATCTATCAAATTGTACAAATTAATTCAAACGCGTTCACACCGATTTCCGATTTAAACCGCATCGGTTATTATGTCAGCGATGCTTTTTATTGCATGAGCAAATGTTCGTGCACGAAACACGAAATCCCTGACTATCGGTGAATGTATCGTCGATCAGACAAATATCATCGTGTTCCTTGCGATATGAATTGAAATACCGGTGGTTGGTGAACCTATTTTCTCTTTCGCTTCTGTTCGTTCTCTCACGCCTTCTCGGAAGCGATTGATTTCGATGTGCACGATGAACGAGATTCTCGGTCGTGCCTGCGCGATCTGCTCCCCACCCTTTCTATCTCCGCCATTTATTTTAGTGCGTCTTTTCACCGCAACACCAGCTTAACGTTGTGCGTGGTCGCGCGTTTAACGCACGTTGTTCGAAAATCCGAGGAATTTAATTCGGAAGGAATAGTTGGTAGTTCTAGTGGCTTTGAGTTACCTTAATTCCCGTACTAAACGTGGAGCCTATATGAGTCGATGGAGAAGATGTATATACGTGTGAGGGTGTAAGTAGAAGTTTCTTAAACGCTACGTTCGATGGTCGACTGTTAGATTGAGGTTAGGTTTATTAGGTTGAGCGTGTGAACAGACTGTGTCGACTCTTGCGATTTATATCGATAAACGCAAGCATCGCGAGCAGTCTTCCACGCGAGTCTAATTCCCTTTAGGTATAAATACACGCATTTGTCTCGTTCGCACGCTACGTATATGATATTGTATCGCGTGTGCGTGGAAGTGCCTAGCGGGCAAAACAGCTACGAGAGAACGTGAATCTGGCTGCGCAGAAACTCGTGCGCAGTCGTTCACCGTGGGAACCTATGAAAGACTATCGTTTCCACGTGTCCTGGAAACGTTAATTGACCGAATAATACTTAGCCCCGTCTCGCGAATTCCCTCGTCATACCGCGCAGGCACGCGGCTTCTAATAATACTACCTTAAAGCGTATCGATTATTTAAAGCACCATCTAATTACTCCTATGATCTATGTTAATTAAGTAAGCCTCGTTTATTAGCGTGGACGTGTCCGCCGCATAAGGATATTCCTGTAACTACTACCGTTGACCTCGAAATCGATCGAATCGTCGATCACGATCACCGATCGATCCGCTCGGATCGTTCACCCAATTGCCATCACCTACGAGTTATATTGCTTGGCCAAGCGTCAGTGACTTGTTGCACTTGCTGAATTGACTAGTACCATTGTCTATTATGTATCGAGTTCGTGGTTTGGTCCTGCGCGCCATTTTATCCGCTCGTTTCTTCGCGATCGACGCGAAAATGGACCACGGGGACGTGATATACGTCCGGCAAAGCTTCACTTCCGCCTTCTCCTATCGTAGCATTAGTATTGACTGTAATGAGTTGTGCCATGTCGGATGGCACCGCGGTTATACGTTACGCGGGAAATCCTGCTTAAATTCGAATGTTGCCTCGCGCCACAGTCCGCCTGTGCGCGCGCAGCGTACTCGACACTCGCTGGTGAAAAGAAGCTTCGAATCGTGTCGTGACCATAACTGTATCGAGTAGTTCGGTGCTATTGACCTGGTAAGATGGTTTCGAAGAAACGTTGTTTCCTTGGCATCAGAAGTCGAGTGATATAAGTTCGTCTATAAGTTCCTGTATCTTATTTGGTTCGTTTTCCATATTTCATTACTACGCTGTGCTTTCTCAGAACAAAGTACGTAATATCTCGTGTCTTACGTCACTCAGCTTCTTTCCTTACCTCTATGCAGGATGTTAAAAGACCGATTTAATCAGAAAAATAATTACTGTCCAGGAAACCTTTAACCTATATTAAGAAGTATTGTCAAAATTCGTACTTGCATGCCAAACTAAATGCCCAATTCGTGTGATATAATGAAAGGAATGATTTTTTAATTGAAACATACCGTTAGATACCATCGACAATTAACATCCTGCATACAGAACACGCTCATATTGACATTCTCAGAAATTAAGGTAACTGAAGGATTAAGGAGAAACACATTGCATAAATCACCTATGTAGTTCTTAACCCTACGATTTGACCCAATGCCCGAATCTCGAGTACGCCTTACAAAGGTTTTCGTGTCCTCACTTTATCATAATACTCACTGCCGTGGGTCCCTGAGTAATGGTGGTCTCCTTGGCGGCCTCCTCGACCTCCTTCAGCTTCTCTTCCGCCTTTCGTTCTTTCAACGCTTTCAGTAGCTTCCACTTTGATCCAGGTGGCCCAGGACTTACCTGGCCCTCTTTCAACGTAGTGTCAGAGCTGCCGCAGGACGAGGAATCGATTTTGATCTTCGGTAGGCTCAAGGTCGCCGTGGTAGCCGTTTCCGCGCTACCAGCTCCGTCACGCTCTAGCCCTTCGAGCACGGTGCTCTCCGAGTCCCAGGCACCCGGGATACTGACAGAGACCTCGCTAGGTGGCACGCTCACGCTACCCTCGCGAGACAGGGGTTCAGAGCCAGGATGGATCTTCTCTCCGTGACGAAAGGTCGAGCCACTCGAGCTGCGTCTCGATGGTTGTTCGTCGACGTCTTTAGGTAATTCCTCCTCCTCCTCCTCGTCCATAGACTGGACTGGACTGTCGGGACCAGAGGTCTCTCCCGAAGAACCTTCCTCCATAGACGAGGGAGGTTTCTCCTTCTTCGCCTCCTCCTCGTGAGCCCAAGTATGGTAATCGGTCACTCTCGCGAACACAGCTTCGATACTCTCCGCGGATTTGCGCTTCGGGATGGGCTTCTCGTCTCGAAACTTGTCCCGCTCCTCCACACGACGATCCTTCGTCACCGTCCCGTTAATTTTGCTCGTCCGTAGCTCTTCTTTGTCCTCTTTCACCTGCTCCTTGGTTATAGTGCTGGCTTTCATCTTCAGTTCCTTCAGCACGAACGACATCTTCTCCTTAACCGTCTCGTCCGGCTGGTAATGCTCAACCTCTTCTGGCTCCTCCACCAGCACCTCGCCCATCTCTATCTCTACCTGCGATTGCCTCTCGAGTTCTTCCAGCTTCCTCAGCTCGTACCGGTACCACTCGTCCTCGGAGTCTATCGAGTCCTCTGTACTCTGCCGCCTGGACGAGACTCTCGACGTGCTTCGATAGGAATGCGTGCTGCGGTTGTCCTCGTCCAATTCGCCCGGTCTTGAACCCGTCCATGGAATTTCCAGGGATTGCTGATGCCGCGGCAGGAATCGGCTGCCGGACGATTGACCTCTCGTGCTTGACGCGGATGGGCTTCCTTCGGACGGCGGGGCTTCCTCCGATATGCTGGTCACCAATTCCGGTAACCTAGTGCTGCTGGATTTCTCGCTCTTCTCGCTCTTTTCTGACATGTCCTCAGGGTATTCGAAGCTGGCCTCCAGAGTTGGGATGGTGCCCTCGTCAGACTTCTTCTCGGTGCTACCGTCCTCGCTCGGAGGCTGCTCATCCGACACCGTGGAGGATTGTCTCTGACGATACTTGCCTAGTGCCCTGGACACCGCGAATTCCATGCTCGCGCCACCCATCAGTGTCACGGGTGGGAGCTTCGGAGTCTTCTCGTTAGGTGCCTCGTCGGAGCTACCGGCGGATCGTTTGATGTCTCCCACGGTTTGGAATATCGAGGAGCCACCTGATCCGGAACCCGTGCTCTTCCCTGACGTTTCCTCCTCGAAACCACCTGTTTGTTCAGCCAGCTCGTGCTCCAGTTCCTTCTTCTGATCTTTCTCCTTACCCCAGCCGTCTTGGAGAGCCTGTTGCTGCAACTGCTCTTGGTGTTGTTGGATCTGCTGTTGAAGCACTTGCTGTTGTTGTTGTAGGTTCTGCTGTTGCTGTTGCTGCTGTATGTAGTCTTTCTGCTGGGGAGGTAAGGGCTGGGTGGTCGGCTGTGGTTGCTGAGGAATCGGTTGGGATATCTGTTTGCGTTTCGTGCTAGCTGTCTTCACTTTCGCGAAGAACGGAGGCTCCTGGTTCACGTCGGACATCACGCTGTCCTCGTCTTCAGACAGGCCACTCTGTCTGCCGCTGCTCCACTCGGTCTCCGATTGTTCAGGATCAGACAGCGACTGGGACTGATGACTTCGCCTCGTAGCCTTTTGGAGAATCCCGGACACGGTAGACACCAAGGTATGCTTCTTCTTTTTCCTAGTTGCTTGGCCCCTGCCACGACCTCTAGTCACACCTGTTTCCACAGGAACCTTCTGCTGCTGCTGCTGCTGCTGCTGCTGCTGCTGCTGTTGCTCCTGAGACATGTCTAAGTCTTCTCTTCTTACCCCACCGGGCAACGAGTGACTCCTGTGCCTCTTGCTCAAGTGTAAGTCAGGCAACCAGTTGCTCATCGAGCTCATCGCATTTTTCAAGGACGAACCCCGTCGTATCTTCTTGCCAGGCTTGGTGGTCTCTATCTCGTGGTCTTTCAAGTTCGACGCGATACTTATGTACCCAGACTGAGACACTATCACGCTCGACGCGTCGTAGTACTCGCTCTGCTGATGCTGCGGTTGGTCGATAGGTAACCTCGCGCTGTCGTGATCCTGGATGTACTGATGCTCTCGTTGCCACTGTCTTTGGTATCCGTCTGTAAGTTGTGCGCTCTCGGTGCTAGTCAGCCTCTGACTGTACGGTTGGTACTGTTGCTGATAGGCTTGCGGATAGTTCTGATTCGCATACGTGTGGTGATACTGATGAGCCTGATATGCCGGTGGCTGAGGGTACCTCCTGTCAGTGTAGGGACTCTGAGCATAGCTGCCATCCGAGGTGAGGGATCTGATGCTAGAGGACGTCGAGTCGTGAGGTATCTGATCCTCCATCGAGTTTAGCCACGAAGTCTCGTTGGTCTCCGTTCGTGGTAGATTTGCACTGGTTGGATAATAAGACAGAGCATCCGTGATGTTCCCTGTAAGGAACATGGTGCGGTACATGGCGGTTTTGTAGCCCTCGTGGTTCGTGACACCGTCCGCGTATACGCTACTCCTGAGAGGCTTCTTCGCGTGAGCCGCCACTGCGTTCAGTTCCGCGTACTGAACGGCAGTGTAATTGTCCTGATAGCTGTTATTCTGATCCACTGCGTCCGGATAGTAAGCCGTAGTCGTGGTCTTTGGACCGTAGCCCCCGGCGCTACTGGTGTAGACGCTCGTGATGGCCTGCTGCCGATTGCTGCCAGCCACAGAGTAAATTGCCGGCTGCTCCGACCTGTACACGTAGTCGATCGTAGTCCCAGGGGGTACGGTGTCGTACGTGTGCTGTAACGCCTGCTGACGACTTCGTTTCTTTGGACTCTGACAGGTGGTCGCGATGGGTGCCGGAGGAGGTACGAAGCTGTACTCCTCCTTGGTGGTAGGGCTTTTCATCGACGTGTACCCTGACAAATGGTTTATGGCCGCGGTGTAGGAGTGACTGGTGACTGTGAAAGTGACCGACGTGGTACTCGCGAAAGCGTCTCTTCCCTCGGGCGTGTCGTACAGCGGCTCTTGGGTAATGATGGTGGTAGTGGTCTCAGGAAGAGGTGGGATCGGACTGGTAGACCTGACGGTCGTCGTGCTGGGGATTAAGGTCGCTCTGGCATGATCTACCGAGTACGAGGCAAGCATCTTGCTGATGGAACTTTTCGGAGAGCTCGGGGACTTGTCCAGGCTGCTCCACCCGCTCATGGAAGATAGGCCGGAATCAGACTTGGCCGCAACGATGTTGGCCACGCTGCTGGGCTTGGCTGTGTGCTTAGGCGAGACTCGGGGCGATTTAGGCGAATGCGGGGTTCGTGGACTTAGGCGACCCTGTTCCAGAGTCACCAGTTTCTCCGCGCTCCTCAAGAACGTGGGGCTCTGAGGTCGTTTCGCGTCCAGCTCTCTCTGATCGAGTCCTGGCATCAGGAAGGGTTCGGTCGAGTCTCGGGGGGCTGGAGGAGGTGGCGAACTAGGCGACGGACTCGGAGGCGTTCTGCTCTCTTGAAATTCTAAATTCAATCGAGCCGCGCTACCGAAATAACCGTCTTGCCTGGTTCGAAGGCTCTGTACACTGTGCACACTGTGCACGCTATGGACACTTCCGGCTGAGTGCGTAGGAGACGGAACTTTGTCGGTGGTGGTGCTGTAGATGGTAGGCGAGGCGCAGGTGACAGCCGCGAAGCTTTCTGCCATCAGGTCAGTCAATTCTTTGTTCTCCGCGTAGCCTTTGGCAAAGCTACCGACGTCTATGGGCAACTGGATCATCGGCTCTGGGCTCTTCTCGCGCACAGCCGAGGTGTAGCTAGCTAGCCTGGGTGGAGTGTAGGTACTCGAGATGGAGTCCAAATTCGTCCTGGACGTGGATGTAAGTCTTGGCGAAATTGACCTAGTGGTGAAGTCACCGTCAGTCGCTAAACCGCTATCGGTGCTGACTCTGGAGATCGACCTACCGGTGGATCCCGGACTCTTCGAGAAGGTCCAACTATCCACGTCGTTCTCGACGTAGATTTTTCTCAACTGTTCGTCTATGCTACTCGCCTCTTCGGCCAACTTTGCCTCAGCCTCGGAACTGTATTGCCTCTTCGGAGAGTCCATCAGTTTCGTCTGCAGCTCGATTAAATTCTGAGAGTCCTGTTGCAACTTATTGGTCAACCTGTCCAGCTCGTGTAGTTTCTCCAGAGCAACTTGGTCAATGGAACTGAGTCTAGACAGCTGCGCCAGGTCTTGCTCGCTGACGCAAGGTGTGTTCCCCCGGTAACTTTTGTAATCAGCCGCGCTGAACACTTCGCCCTCGTCCTCGTCCTCGTCCGCTTCGTCCTCCTTTTTCGTCACCAACTCCGGAGACTCCTCCTTTGTCGGCATCGCGGTCAATTCCTCCATCTCTTCCTCTCTCTCCATAGTCTTGTCGAACATGTTCGACTCCGCCTCTTTCTTCCCGTTCACGTCCTCGTCTTCCGCTTCCTCCCAAATCATTCCGAGCTGCGACGTTGGTCTGGACGTGTCGCCGCAGATTAAGTCCTCCCTGTACGCGTTGTTCAAGCTCCTGTAGAACGCCTCATCTGGAATATTACTCTCTTCCGCGAGAGTCTCCAGAGCGTCCAGGTTCCTCACGTTCCTGTGTATGTCGGTAACTACCGCGGCAGCAGTTGTGCTGTCCTGCGTGAGTCCGTGCATTCTCGCGATCTCTTGCTGGGTCAATTTCTCCCTAATCGCGTTCGTCTCCTCGGCGGCCATCGTGGCGCCTATGCTCTTCGCAATGGCGTCCAACTCGCCGACGGTGCTCTGCTGATTGGCCAACGTCTCCTCTACAACCACGTTGGGGGTCTCGTGACTGGCACCACTCGCGTAAAACTCGATCAATTGACTGATCACCGTTTGCTGCTCGTAAAGCAGTCCCTCCAGCTTCTCCAGCCTCTCCCACATCTTGATGTACTCCTGGCTGAGCAGATCTAACGCCCTCCAGGCGTACCTCAGTTCGTTCTCCAGCGTGGTCAACCTGGTGCCAAGTCTCTCCATGTAGTCTCCGATTATATAATCGATGTTACCGTCCCCCGTGGTGGAGCTATAGGCCGGTAAGGCTGGCGAGTGAGCCCTTGGGCTGGTCGGGGCTGGTCCACCCAGTTTCGTCGAGTCCATTTTCATCAAGTTTGCGTTTCGATGACGCAATACGCGGGTCAACCGTGTGTCCCCTAAGCTTCTGCGATCCTCGTGCGATATTTAGGCTGTCGATGATCCCTGAGGCGATTCATCGTGCATATTGCGCCACTCGAAAGCCAAGTTACACCCTTCCATGTGGCCCCAGAAGGAACATGAGCGACGCTTCCACGCATCTCCCGATGACAGTCGATCCGATGCAACTACGGTTATTCCATGCACTGTGCACGTTGTCGATCTCCATTTCGATTGTCCACCCCTTTTCCTCCTCCTCTCACCTCTACTGTTCACTTTTCACAGGTCGCTCGAACTAAGTGTACACTTTTCATCTATTCGCGTGCTACGTAGGATATATCGTCACTGTCTCTGGTCTCTGTGCTCCGAATTGTTCGTTTCCTTTCCTTTCCTCTATTACACTAGAGCTGCATGCACAAAGTTTGACAGTTGTCTGGCGCGATCTTGACGAATCGTTCAGGATCGCGCGACACTCTGCGAATGGCACTTCGTAACCAGTCTCGTGCGTTCATGCCGCTGCCGCTATCTGCAAAACAGGAGCAAACGGGTTGCCGTGGCTTAGTACGAGACGCGCTCGTACCGAGTCACCGCTGACACAGTTTCCATGGTGCTAGGCATATGCCATCGAACGTTAACGCATGTCAAGGAGCAAGAACTTCGTCAGAAAGATCCACGAGACATTGGCTAGGTTCCTTCGGATTAGTGTACGTCTGTACGCCTAATTCGACATCGTCCGTGACACTTGTGTCTCTTTTTAAACTCACTAATGGGAATAAACGAAAAGTTAGGAGAAACAGAGGTGGGCATAGGCAGTGCAATTTGCTACTCGGAGACTAGATGCAAACGTAAATAACAACATGGTATAGGGAAAGGTTATTGAATAACAGGGAAAAGTATGGGGTTAATACTACTAGCAAAATAATGGCGATAATACTAACAGTATGAAAGAGGTACGGAACTTTGTCAGATTGCCAGAGCAGAAATCTTCGTCTCCACCGATCCACAGAGATCAACAGAATTTTTCAAGCAACGTTAACTTATTTTTACTATTTATCGATTTATTTTCATTCCAACAACCATGTGCGATAAGCACAAATTTCTGTGTTTTTGTTACTCGGAAGCTGTACTCTGTCACAATGAATTTCCTTCGTTTAGTTTTGTACGTTACAGGCTAATAACTGTGAAATTTGTATCCATGTCCGAATATTTTTGCAATCGACTGTAGTTACAGTTTAACCACCTTCAGTTACACGCAAGATTGATCATCGTCCCGGTGAATTAGCTCGGATATGAGGATGTTAATAAAGCACAATCGGTGTAGCATCTGTTCTATTACCTGCTCAATGAAAACTCGCCTCTAACATTGGCTTAATCAACTTGCAGCGATAAGCTTGATATCTTTGTTTAAACATCCTTTGCTGGCGAAACTCGCATGTGCCTTATCGCGATTCGCTTGTTGGTGCTCGCAATCAGGCCAGCGAGGTTTCTTGGCCGAGGAACACGAGTTAGGGGCCATTAGGCTTGCGCGTGGGCGTTTCGCGCGTCACGTGCATAATTGAAGCGTGCATCGTGGAGCGTCGATGTGAAAAATTTGCTCGGAGATCACGTTTTCATTAGTATCGATTTTCATTAGTATCTCTGCGCGGTTACGTTCGAGCACCGCTGATTGTTCGGCAAATAGAGAAATTGCTCGTGAAGGTACACGAAACGAAGCGAGCTGAGGCTAATAGGGTAGCGTAGCGAACAAAAATATTCGGGAATTCGAGGAAAAATAGTACTTCTTAGAGATCTTTTCTCTCTTTGGTGAAAATCATGACGACCATTTTGGATAAAAATATTTAGATAAATATTTCTCTAGGGAGATAATTCTGTGATGCAGCTTGCGATTTAAAGGTTCACTGATAGAGCAGGATGACGTGAAGAATTGGATATAGTTAGTTTGACAGGTTACATTTCTCAGAATTCCTTTTTTAAATATTTAGTATTTAATGAATAGGATGAGGATCATTTTAGATGTAAATATCTTTCTTGGGAGATAATTGTGTGATGCAACTTGCGATTTAAAGGTTCACTGATAGAGCAGGATGACGTGAAGAATTGGATATAGTCAGTTTGACAGATTACATTTTTCAGAATTTCTTTTTTAAATATTTAGTATTTAATGAATATGACGAGGACCATTTTAGATGTAAATATTTTTCTTGCGAGATAATTCTGTGATGCCATGTTACGATTTAAAGGTCCATTGACAGAGCAGGATGACGTGAAGAATTGGATATAGTCAGTTTGACAGATTACATTTTTCAGAATTTCTTTTTTAAATATTTAGTATTTAATGAATATGACGAGGACCATTTTAGATGTAAATATTTTTCTTCGGAGATAATTCTGTGACGCCATGTTACGATTTAAAGGTCCATTGACAGAGCAGGATGACGTGAAGAATTGGACATAGTTAGTTCGACAGATTATATTTTTCAGAATTGCTTTTCTAAATATTTAGTATTTAATGAATACGAGGGCCATTTTGCATATATGTATGTAGATATTTTTCTAGACAGGAAATTTAAGATAATCCATGTTCTAGTCTTCATAATAGCTATCTAGATAATAGACTATAAAATAGTTCCTCAAATCATCTAAACACCTAGTCCCTCTTCAAACAAAACTTCCTTGATGTGGATTCATGTGGAGACAAAAGAAGTGTGAAAGCAACGCATACGAAGACGAATATTTAATCTAAACAATGAGCAAGTGGGCTACAATTGTTGCACGTCTTTCAGACAGATGAATTTTCTGAAAGCCACTATAGTGGCTCATCGTACCTAAGAGGTTAACCAAGCCCTTCCTTCTCTTCCTCTTCCAATAGTACCCCGTCTAGGACAGGGCCTGCTAGGGTAGCCTAACCAATAAGTCCACTAGCACGCCCAAGACGACACGCATCTCTTCTTATCCTTTCGTCCCTTTTAGCACCACCATCATAACAAGAATACTCGCGACCTAGCCGACACTTCAACACCATGGATACAGGACCCTCTACATTACCCAAGAACCTAACCCAAATCATCAGCACTCTTTTCAAAACCCACAGACTCCATCCCAAATAGCCTCACCAATCCCAATCGCTCATGAACGCCATATTTCCATCACCGAGGACAGAATACACTCTGATACTAGCCCACGTGTCATTCGAATAGATGGACCTCGTGTTTCCCTCACAACATCCCAGCAGCATGGGGAAACAAGCTGTTCGATCGCTCTCAGCAAGCAATACTGTTCCCTCCACTGACGCGATTCGAGCCGCCATTGCACGCAGATCCGCGACGGAAGCGCGATGAAACCGACCAGAAATGACGGTGCATGCGTTCCACAACGACTACTCGCCTCTTCCGTTATCGGAACGCTACGCGGCTTCCTAGCCGGGCACCACAGGAGACGCCTTTTATGGCCGCCATAAAATTACACGTCGCATCACGGCAACGAGCAAGGAAGCCTTCATGAGCTCGCGGGGGTATTACGGCTTTATGAAACGAATTTACGCGGATGGCTTGCGACGAAAGTTTAACTTTCCAATTGGATTCAGCCATTTTGTTGGCGGTACGCGATGGCCGCGCCCGGACGGGGATTTTTCCGACACAGGTCGGCCAGTTTTAAACCCTTGACTACGGCAGATTTTGATACGCAACGGCTGTACCATACGGCAGGAATTGAGTTACGATGTGCGCCATTTTTGTGAAAACGAGCGCCCTCCGTGTCAGAAAGCTAAACTACGCCGAGCGCCTATAGGCGCACGCTGTGTCACTATATTCGCCCTTCGTGTCACCATAGGCGCCCTTCGTGTCACCATAGGCGCCCTTCGTGTCACCATAGGCGCCCTTCGTGTCACCATAGGCGCCCTTCGTGTCACCATAGGCGCCCTTCGTGTCACCATAGGCGCCCTCCGTGTCACCATAGGCGCCCTCCGTGTCACAAACGCAAAATTTCTAAGCGGCCATAGGCGCCCTTCGTGTCACCATAGGCGTCCTCCTTGTCACCATAGGCGCCCTCCGTGTCACAAATGAAAAATTTCTATGCGCCCATAGGCGCCCACAGTAGTCAAGGGGTTAATGCCCCGTATCTCGCCAGCTCCGAATGGCAATTAGCCGGCTCCGCGGTTAATTTGTGGCGTTTATTTTCCAACCGAACTTATTTATCACATTTCAAAAACTCGTTTATAGCAATTTCAGTGCTAACTTCATCCTGTTTCCCGGGAGTTTTTGCCACCATTTCGTTTCCAGATCGCATCTCTAACGGAGATTTAACACTTCGTGATTAATGGGAAGAATTTTTTGTTGATGAAATACGTCCACTCGGAACTTTATCGCTGTAAAATCGACGATAAATTATTTATCTCGGTGCTTCACGAATAGTTATGTTATTTTTGTATTTTCGTTATCCATTTTTGGAAATTTATTAAGGAGCGAGAGGTTAAAGAGTGGTTCGCTCGTTGCAGTTTTTGGATACTCGATTCGTGATAACGTGAAAATTAACTTTGGGGGTGAAATTTCATCCGAGGGGAATTTTACATTCACCTCTTGACCCCTTCACGTAATCGTGTTAACACGCCTCCAATTTTATGCAAATTTCCTTTATCCTCTGGTAACATGGTCTTAGTTTCATTATGGAAATTGATAAAACATCAACTCTGTTGCTATTTTTATTACGGTACGTTACTGACATTGAGTGATTAGATCATTTACTAGATTGATAATAAACAAAAATGAAATTTCGGAATTTTTGATGGATTTTATATTTGAATTTTTTTAAATATTATTTTTTCTAATTGTTATTATCATATGTTATTGTGTATCACTATTATGTTTACAACATCGATATAAGAAACCAAAAATTTGTAAATTTTATCAAATAATTTACCAAAAAATTATTTTATTAGTGTCATTGATAAAATTTCGAATCGATTCTACTGTAAATATAGCTCTCACAGGTGAAGCAAACTTATAGTGATATTCAATACTGTTCAAAAATTAACCCCTTGCACTCAGTGACCTTTTCTGTACAGGAAGATAGTAATTCGAAGACTTTCTGCTATAAAATCGATATATTATATTTTTAAAACGGTAAATAGGAAATCCTATGCAAATTAAAATAATTACAATTATTTTACTTCGATATTCCATGCATCGTTGAATAATTTTAAATTCGATATATTAATTAACATCCATCTTTAGAATCTGATTAAATGGCGACTGAGAGTCGCCTCTCGAGTGCAAAGGGTTAAATGCCCCTTCACATACCAAAATACTCTGTTTTTCGAAAAGAGCTCGTTCCAGTTTTAATTTTTCTCAAATTTCTTAATTTTTCCTCCCCTTTTTCCGAGTCTGACTAATTCTCTGAATTTATCTGGGTTAAAAATCGTCCCACCTTTTGCCTAGCTCCTTATGCATATAAGTTCCCAGAAATTGCAAAAATAAAATATCCAAAACAAGTGATATCGACCCCCTCGGTAGCCCTAATTTTAAAATCGCGTGTTTGGGGGAGTATCTAAGAGGACACGTGTGTATGGAAGCCTGGTATTAACCACTTGCGATGGCAAGAAATTCACAAACGCGTGTGCCAGAACGGTCCAGTGTTTCTGTAACAATTGCCTAGCGACGTGTATACCACGTCGTTGGCGATTCTGTGACAAAAACATTACGACGTGCGTGACACGTGGTTGGCGATTCTGTGACAAAAGCATTACGACGTGCGTGACACGTGGTTGACGATTCTGTGACGAAAGCATTACGACGTGTATACCACGTGGTTGGCGATTCTGTGACAAAAGCATTACGACGTGCGTGACACGGCGTTGACGATTCTGCGATAAAGGCATTACGACGTGTATACCACGTCGTGGGCGATTCTGTGACAAAAGCATTACGACGTGCGTGACACGTTGTTGACGATTCTGTGACAAAAGCATTACGACGTGCGTGACACGTTGTTGACGATTCTGTGACAAAAGCATTACGACGTGCGTGACACGTGGTTGGCGATTCTGTGACAAAAGCATTACGACGTGCGTGACACGTTGTTGACGATTCTGTGACAAAAGCATTACAACGTGCGTGACACGTCTTTCCAGCACAATTGGTTAACCCTTTGGGCTGGACGATTTTTCGGCTAAAGAAGGGTACGAGTTGAAAGCACGTAAGACGTAGAAATATTGGAAAATGGCCGACGGTGAGCGCAAATGTTGCGAATATTGCACCGGCACGTAATCTAGCTGGGAATTTCGACGATATTCTCCTCGTGCATGTCTCACTGGTGCACACTTGAACAGGGCCGGCGATTACGCGTGTTCTGCATCGACGTGGCCGCACGAATCGATAGCATTCCTCGATGCCATTACGACAAGTGTTCTGTTGCTAAACGCAATTCGATCGATCAACGGGGCATTTTGCGAGCAGACCGCGATGATACTACCCCGATCGGGCGAAAAAAGAATTCGAAATGGTATTTGCCGTTAACCTAGTTTCTTTGAAGACGCTGTACCACTGCATCCAGGCTTAATTACCGCTTTAGCGAAAGGAATTACATCCGGTTGCACCGTACGTATCTGCTGCGCGCAGGATGCGAAGGATTTAGGGGTTCGATCTTCTTCGATGAAAAAGGCGATCTAGTTTCTCGAATTGGATCGCTTGTCCATCAGGGATCTCTTTACTTGGGTGACGAGGGAAAAATTTATGATAGATTCTGTACTTTGGTAATTATTAAAACAGGAAATATTTACGTATGTACTTGTGTAAGTGTAGATATGCGTTAGATGTACTTACATTGCTGTGTATTTAGTTTTATTCTAGTTTTAGGTACTTAAAATTCCAAATTTCGTGAGAGAAGGAAATCTGGTTTTTAGA
The DNA here is from genome assembly GCF_001483705.2 of Eufriesea mexicana. NCBI lineage: Eukaryota > Metazoa > Arthropoda > Insecta > Hymenoptera > Apidae > Eufriesea > Eufriesea mexicana. Next base: position 96,518 of record NW_016913209.1, on the reverse strand, counting down.
CGTGGAGTTAAAAATTTGGGAAAATAAATGCATTTGGTTTGGTACTTATGTATATAGAAATGGATTAAATATATTTTCTTATGTATTATATTTAGTTCTATTCTAGTTTAGTCTAGGTTCATTCGCTTTGGTAATTATTGGAAGAGGAAATATTTATGTATATAATTGTGTAAGTGTAGATATGTGTTAGATGTACATTATTATGCATTTAGTTCTATTCTATTTAAATATTATTGAATATTATTATCTTTTTTTAAATTAATTTATTTTTTTATATTATTCTACTAATCTTGTATCGAGTATTTAAAGTTCCAAATTTCTTAGGAGGAGAAGGTAATTTGGATTTCTTTTTGGCTGAGAAATATCTTTTTGGGTGTGTCGAATAAAAATTTCATAAAAATCCAATTTTTGTAAAAAATGAGAGGTTTGAATTTGGCAAATCATTTGTTACAAAAATTAATTTCCAGAATATTCTGGT